>NW_028261384.1:52728669-52838669 GCF_051295495.1 Thamnophis sirtalis
AAGCAGTAAGATCTTGCATACGTTTCCTCAAATTTAGAGAGCATAAATGGCAACTGAAAAACAAAACTGACTATTGATAACAAAGTAAGGTTTATTTTTTTAAAAATATATTTCTTACTTTTCTGTTGTGATTACAATGGTTAAAATACTGTACCTAAGAAAATGATTTGCTGAAATCTCATGGAGAGATCTTTGGTGTACTATATTTTTCAGAGTATAAGACGCACCGGAGTATAAGATGCAGCAAGATTTTCAAGAGGCAACTTAAAAAAAAGTTTTTGCATTCTGCAGACCTCCCAAAAATTGCCCGTTTTTCATAAAAATGGGCTTGGTTTTTTCCCTCCCAAAAAGGGCATGAATAACTTTTAGGAAGCTTGTAGAGTGCTCCTGGGGGCGAGGAGCAAAAACAAGCAAAAAACGGCCTCTTTTTTGCAAAAATGGGCCCGTTCTTTGTCAAAAAAAAGGGCATGCATAGCCTTTAGGAGGCTTGTAGAATGCTCCTGGGGGCTGGGGGGGCAAACAGCCCATTTTTGCTCATTTCTGCCCTCCCCAGCCCCCAGGAGCACTCTGAAAGCCTCCTAAAGGCTCTGCATGGCCATTTTAGTGAAGGGGGTGGAGTTTCAGGAGGCAAAAAAATGCTGTATTCGGTGTATAAGATGCACCCAGATTTTCAACCTCTTTTTTGAGGGAAAAAGGTGCATCTTATACTCTGAAAAATACAGTAATTAATTGCAAATTCAAGTATCTCAAGAGATACTAATACAATAGGCAAATAATATCATGTGTTGGGAAGTAACTGTTTCATGTAATTTTCAATATGTATTTTTCCAGTGAAAAGAAACTCTGATATACAGAGACTCCTTGATTTACAACCATTCATTTAGTGATCATTTGAAGTTACAACAGCACTTTAAAAAGTGACTTATGACTGTTTTTCACATAGAACGGTTACAGAAGCCCCATGAACATGTGATCAAAATTTGGATACTTGGCAACTAGTTCATATTTATGATGGCTGCAATGTCCTGAGATTATCTGACTACCTTTTGCAATCTCTGGCAAGCAAAAGTTGATGGGAAAGTCAGATTCACTTTACAACTGTTACTAACTAAACAATTTCAGTTATTCATTTAACTATGACAAGAAAGGTCATAAAATGGGGCAATATTCACTTAACAAGTTGTCTCACTTAGCAACAGAGATTTGGGGCTCAGTTCTGGTTCTAGTCTGGTTCAGGACTACCTATACTATCTAACCTTCAGTGTTTCAAATTATGTAAATCAAAAGGCACAATCTAAGAACAGTAAGCACATGTTTCCCTTGTTGATTTTAACGTGAAAATCCTGTCTTCCCAGATGAATTTCATTATACTCAATGAGGTTTCTTTTTATGCAGTATTGCAGTCTTAAACATTTGTTCAACTTTGCCTGGATCACTCCCAGCAGTCTGACACTTGAGTAGTACCTCCTGTCATAGGGCTCTATTATTAATATATTTTCTGGAGTAGCTTTTTCTTTAAGCATTTGGATTAAGAAAGTTGATTCTGCGTAGGAATATGCAATATCTTTTGCTAGTACTTTTTTTCCAGAAGCTTGAGATTGACACAGACCTGATTCCAATCCTGTGAGCAGAAAGTCCACATGCTTGAATTGAACTCAGCCAGTGAAAATTGTCCAGTTAAGTTCAGAGCATTTACCGTGTAGTAAAATCCAGAAAAGGCCTATAAATAAAGTCAGATTAGTGATTGAAAAAAAAAAATACTTGAAGATTTATTTTATCAGAGCAAAAAGGTATATTTGGCTTCTCATCCACTAGCAAATACTAAATATAAAAACTACAATACAATGAAATTAAAAACAATATTTATAATATTCATGCTCTGCCAAGTAAACAAACAATGCAGTAAGCAGCCAATAATCAGGACTTACCACGAAATTCCCTTTAATTTTTGGCTGGTAGATTCCATTGAATGAGCAGTCTTCTCTATCTTTACAAGATTTGAAATCAAATAACGTTGATACTGCCTCCCTGCAAAAGACTGGATCCCCAGTTCCTATGACATGTACAGACTCGCTTGGACTGTAGTTCACTGGTTTTAGGAATTCTGAGCAAAGACTTCCATATAAATATTTCATTGTCAGAACAGTTCTATAATTCTGAGGATAGCATGGATTTTTTATCCTGGATTTATTGTCTGAATCCTAATAGTTTATCAAAACACATATAAAATAAAAAGACAAAGCCAAGAAGGATTCATTACAAGACATTTATAAACAAAGCATGTGCTTCAGTCTTACTTCAGCTTCATTTCAATTTCTTCAAGAAATTTCTCTCTATTTTTCTCTTTGTCTCTCTCTTATTTATTCATTTTTTATTTTTAATGGCCAGAGCATTCCTGGGAATAAGGAAGCCTAATGGTGTCAGAAGTTATACTTGCTAGAACATTGGATAGCATTTTGGGAATGCAGAGCTAATGTCATGCTGAAGCCCAGAGGCAACATAGCAAACCCCAATAGAGTCCAATTTTTATTTACTTATTCCCAGTGAACAACATCTTGCCAAATTAAAGCTCTAACCTTCTAAACTACTAAATATATTTTTGAGTGATTTCAAAGTGTGACTACCCTGAACCTTCCCCCTCCCCCACTCTATCCAGTTCAGAACTGTGAAATCTCTTAATCCAGGCCACAGGAAAGCCATGTTGTCAAAACTGCTCTTCCAGGTACACATTCCATCACATCTAAGTCTTAATGAACATAATCCAGTCATACCTGCAGAATTGAAGCTAGCAGTTTTTTTTCTGCTTCATCTCTCCCATAACATTGGAAGCTGTAGGTATATACACTGTATTGGTAACCAAACAGCTGCACCTGTAGTGTGCTGTTGAAAGTTTGCATGCTTTCCTCAGGGATGAATGATATTTGAGTGGAAGCCCCTCCTAGATCCAGTGCACCTATAGTCTCAACTCCACGGGGATGGACCCAGGCACTCCAAAGGTTTTTCTAGATATAAAAAGACCAAATTGAAATATCATCTGATGTGGAATTCTGATCTTCTCTTTCTTAACATAGAGAATATTAGAAAATAATGCTCAAATCAAAATGGAAAAATATCTAATTGTAGGATTCTTTTAGATAGAATGTACTTTAAAGATTACAATTAAGGAACCCATTTTTCCTAGTTATAAAGAAACAAGGAACTATCTAATTAGAGAAAAACGTTCTAGCCTACTGAGAGATGCCATTAAGAAAGGAATAAGCAGGCTGAGTGGAGAGGCCAAAGAGCTGCCAAACATCTAAATAGAAATATAATTCTTTTGTTGATCAGGGTTTGTACAACCAGCTTCAATGAATGGTTTTTCTCAACTCAGATGCCCTTCCGATTTCTCATTGCTGAGATTCCTAGAAGCTGCAATTAGATGAAGTTCATAAGTGGATAAGCTGAAATAATATAAAATATTTGCTCTAAAAGTTTTGTTGATGTTATAGTAATATAAATTCTTTTCACATTTTGTTGCATTTTCAAGGCATTAAATTACACTGCTGACTTTTGCTCATTTTTTTTATTTTGTTACTTTTTTATTATCTTGCATTTTGCTCTTATACCAACATATTAGGTTCTTCTATTATAAAAGGAAGATCTAAATTAAATAAAAATATAGTAATTATACTTGAAACCCTTATAATGTACTACATTATACTTAGCTTTGAATCTTTGAATTATGAACTTTCACAAATTTTTATTAATTTATATGATTTATATACAATAATATATATTATAATATATATAATACTAATATGATGTATATATTTATATAGAGAGTTGGGAATGACTAGCACATGTGTGTGAGGGGAACCTTTACCTATGATTTATATAGATGCCTATCTCCCCAAAAGTTATTCTGAGTGGTGTACAACAAAGTTAAAAACAATAAATAAGTAAAACCACTGTCACTATTAATTACAATAAAAACAGCTATAATAAATGAATCAAATAAGAAATAGCAGGTAAATGATAAGCAAGCTGCCTTAAATTTTTACCTGTCCCTGGAGTTCTGAGACTTGCTGTCATAACCAGGTCTTAAGGGACTTTTAAAAACTCAACAGTGACAAAGAGATTTCACAATGTGGATGCCACTGTAGAAAAGGTGTACCATGTAGAGGCCTGCCAAATGTAGTTCCCTAATCAACGGCACCCATAATATGTCCTTTTTGCTAGATCTGGTGGAATGGGTAGGAGAGGTGGTCCATTCAGTAATAATAGACTTTGATAAATCATAAGTAATTTTCAAGGAGTTGCATTCACTTACCCTTGCAGTATTTTTAAATTTCTTTTTATTAGTGTTTGAGTGTTCCACTAGGGATAAGCTTAGTTATACTAGACACACACACACACACACACACACACACACACACACACACACACACATACACACACACAAACAGAAAGATATTTGGATTTCTTAATTTTGATATGAATTATTTTTCTATAAAAAGCTTCAGTTTTAATGACAATAACTAAGTAGTATGCCAGAATTATTCAAATATATTAAAAAACAGTGAAGATTGAAAAAGTGCTTTTAATATTTTTCTTACTCATTTAGAGAGCTGATCTGACAAATATACTAGCAGCATCCTTGATAATTTCAATCTTTCTACAAGTCTTGAATTTTTTTGTACATTGATATCACTAGTAAGAAGGTGGAATTTATTCATTTTTTATAAATTTATTTACAACATGAATAAAAATGTAGCTCTGAGTAGGGATTCATAAGTTTTGCATGAAATTTTGAAATAAAGCTGAAACATTGATTCTTTTTCAAAAATAAATATACGCAATGGAGAGAGAGAGATGAATACTGTACAATATAATACAGTAATAACTGTACTCAGCTTATGCACCTAAACAAAGTATACAATTCATTGTGAAATTTATAAATATTATTATTCTCAGCATAAAGAAAAAATCCACCGTAAAAATTTGACAGTTAAGTTGATAATAAAAGGGAAATAAAAGCTAGCCACAAAAATAGTGTTTGCTTTACTATTTCACTTTATCATCTCTTCTCAATTTGATTTTTTAGCATTAAGCAGTGAGGATGAATAGTGGTTATCAATCAACTCTAAAGGCACTCCCCTTGCCTTTAGAGCAGATAAACATGGGACAATAGTGAGACCACAGACTGAGGAGGAGGTTCTGCAAATGTGATCAGAACATGCAAAACAATTTTTATTGGATTCTTCTTGAATTACTTTATAGATTAAATGATCCATGACATTTTCAAAAGGGGTTTCATTTCTTATTATTTGGCCAGATTTTTTATGAATATATATTTGTAAACAATAACAAATACCTTAAATATACAAGGTGTTTATATTTGGCACACAGAAAATTAATACTAAACAAAATAAGATTAAAAATTGAAATTTGGCTGGCAAGCTTTTCCTAATATTACTGCTAAATTTAAATTTACAGCAGTTTGTTTGGTGATTGGTGGAAGTTACAATGGCACTGCAAAAAAGTAACATGACAGTTTTTCATAAATACGATCATTGCAGCATCTCCATGGTCATGTGATCAAAATTCAAATGCTGGGAACTGGTTCATATTTATGACAGTTGCATTGTCCCAGGGTGTTTTGCAACTTCTGACAAGAAGAGTCAATGGGAAAGCCAGATTCACTTAATAACTATGTTACTAACTTAACAACTTCAGTGATTCACTTAACAACTGTGGCAAGAAAGGTTGTAAAATTGGGCAAAACTCACCTGTCTCACTTAGCAACAGAAATTTTGTGCTCAATTGTGGTTGTAAGTCAAGGACTAGCTGTATACATTATACTATTATATTTAGGAAACTGCCCTGTTGCCTTGCATAAAATGTGGGAAGCCTATGCTAACCACAGCACATATCATTTTAGATATGCAAGAAACAATAGAATGTAATAAACATGCATAATATTCCACACACCTCCAAGAAATTGCCTTTTAAATAGTTGGCTGTAATCCATCCATATACCCCTTCCTCTTGGCCAGTTATGATCTGAGCATCCCTAAATTCAAAGGGCTGTGATATGAAATAAGTCTGAATGCTCTGAAGGACTTCACTGGCTGCTGATTCATTTTGCAACCTAAGTAATTCAGAGAAGATAAAATGCTGAGTGTCTGAAAGGAGATGCTGTTTATGATCATAATTTACTAAATTGATTAACACAGAAAGTTGATGATTTTTTTAAAAAAATTAAAATTCTATTTTTTTTAAAAAAAATTAAAATATTTTAAAATTTGTAATTTTTAAAAAATTGGAATTAAAAAGAAACCATCAAAGGCTGATTCAGATATGCATACAGAACATATCTGATTATTTTAATGTTTCAAATAAACGAATAAACTCTTTTGAAAATATTGTGTTTGAAAAGGTAACCAGGTTGTATCTTAATAATTAATTTGTACTGGTTCATTCAAACATCATTACAATGGATAAGTTATGAATATACATGTCTGAACAAGCCCCAAGATACATGCAGCTACATTAAAGCTGCATGTTTAGCCTTATTTCATTAGAAAGATCAACGAGGCTTTCCCACAGGTGTAATTATCAATACCTGCTTATTTAAATGGAATGCAAATTATATATGAGTAGACAACTATGTAATTGCTTTGTAAATTTGTTGCAAAAATGCATGTCCTGCTTTCTAAATAATAGGCAGAATATACACTGCATTGAAATGCTTATCCATTAGCAAGATTGAATAGTTATCATGAATCCACAAGAGAAAATGCTATGGATCCTCATTATACATATTTGTATCATATCAGTTGGATATCAGTTGGATATTATAGTAGACATTGAGCATAATTATGTGCAACTATATAAAAAACATTTAATAAGCCAGAATTTCAATATGTCACTATTTTCTTTTTTTTTTATGACAAAAAATATTTTATTTCAATCATGGATACTCAAAAGATTATTACTTGTATTGCATAATCTGCAAAAATCTATATGTAAATGATTTTAAAGAAATAAAACAGACATGCAAAATAACAATGAAGCAATACAAATGAAAACATCAAGGTCTCTATTAACCGAGATTTATTTAGAAAAACTAATCCTGTTGTGAAATACCCAGGAATTTCCGACCTAGGATTGATTTTTTTAAAGCCATTAAAAATCTGTTTAATATCTGCAACAATTTCATTCCCAACAATCTATCTAGGAACGATCACAATCTCTGTTGGGTGTATTGAGTCAGCTAATTTATCTATTAATCTCATATAGTAATGGGAATTAGATAAGGAGAAAGTGTTCTTGTGAAATGTTATTATACTCTGCTGCAGTCTGTACTGAAACAATGAATAAAGAATTGTGTGTAGCAGTCCTAGTTAAAAGAGGCATATCAGAATATGATGCAGTTTTCCTATTATACCTCAGAAGTCTCATGCCAGCTGTGGCTCCCAAGTAGACAGGTGTGCTTTTGTGCAAATGAAAAGGAATTTTCTCCTTTACTTTATTCATACAATCGTTGATGGGCATAGCAATTTCTTGAGGGTTACTGCCATAGCTGGATATTCCAGGTCCTAGAAAAAAATAATTAAAACATTTAGCTTGTTCTGCCAAGATCAGCGCAATATATCTGCTTCTTCCATTGATTTTGCTTCTTCCATTCAGATTTTGTAGCCTATATATAGTAGCCATATGATCTGTGTATCTTGTATTTATTTTTATTTGCCAATAACAATGCATTAGAATTTTTAATATTTTAAAATGTATTTTAGTTATATTTAAAAACAGAATAAAAAAGAAATCAGGAATCAAGAATGCAAACAAACAAAACAAATAAAATAGAAGAGGTTTACAAGCTCTTCTATACATTCCTCACTAATCAGTTAAAACTGAAAAAACGTCTTGGATGAGAAGCAAAATGTTTAAAAAAGAAAGCAAGAAAGTCCAGTTGCTTTTTGGAAAAAAACACTTTTAGGACAACCATGACCTGGATGATTGAGAATCTTCATAAACAAGTATGACAAAGCTGAAATTAAAAAAAAACAAAACTAAAATAGTTTTATATAATAATATTCTGTTTGTTTTATATAGTGTTGCTTCCAATTCTGTTGATTTCTATATAATATTAGTTCAAACTCTGCCAGATATGTAATCTTTTAGTTTGCACAGTATTCTTGTAAATTTTTGTTTCATTGCTTGGTTTGTGGATTACTATGACTAATGTTTGGACAAGATGAATATATTATGGAGGTAATTAAATTTTGATGGTGGGGGGCCTTTGGTGAGGGCACCATGTTTTAATTTTGTTGATGTGTGTTCCTGTGCAGTAGTTTTGTGTGCTGTGAGATAATTGCTGTGAAAAATTCTTAAAAACATCAGAACATTACAAAGCAGGTTACACATTTGACTGAGAGTATATGAATATAATAGATCACATAAACAGAAGAAGATCCAATAGATATTTGTAACTCAAATAAAATAAACCAGCCATCAACAGATCTGTAAATACGGGTAAGATATATTACCCACCAGTCACCTGATCAGCAAATATTTGAGGCAGAAGTACAGATAGCACCTTTCCTGGCAATCAGTTAATTGACACCTTTCACTAAACAACCCTCTGAGTTTACTTTGCATCATATATAGATTATAAATACTATAAGCTAATCACCACTTTTAAATTACTGTAATAATGAAGTCAAAAATTCAACTGAAAACCATGTGAATACCTTAATGTTCGTCTGATGAAGTACAGAAAACTAAGCTATTAGTACTGTATGTATTAGCTTGTTTGCTTATATAACTATTAATGTTTGCCCTGGCAAGGTAATTGAACCTTTAAATAAAACTCTTCTAAATTATCTTTGAGATTTGCAAGGAAGGCAGATTAGAAATATTTTTCCACAATATACTTTCCTTTATTTCAAACTGTCCAGGTTAAAAAATACGCAGAATGTCTTTTTTGGATTTATTCTCGGAGTTCAAACACTATATGTTTGAACAGAGTATGATAAGAATGCCTTTAATCTGCTAAAATTGATTGATTCTTGCTATGCCTCACTTTACTCTGAGCATATCCAAAGATACGTGTGGTGGAGGAAGAGAGCACCTAGAAAGATTGATGATC
This sequence comes from Thamnophis sirtalis, assembly GCF_051295495.1. Classification (NCBI taxonomy): domain Eukaryota; kingdom Metazoa; phylum Chordata; class Lepidosauria; order Squamata; family Natricidae; genus Thamnophis; species Thamnophis sirtalis. Next base: position 52,737,803 of record NW_028261384.1, read on the forward strand.
CATTCTAAAAGAGGAATATTCCAATATGTGGCCCTGTACTTTAAAAGAATCCTGATCATGTAAAATAGTCAGACTGAGAATATGCTTGAGTGCTGAGAACTGTGACGTGTCGGTTCTTTTATTAGTCATAAAAGCAAAAACTAGTAATTTTCAGATAGGATTCAGTTTGGAGACTGCTTTTCCTATATATTTACAGTTTTTATAGTAAAATTAGTTTGGAAAGAATATCAAATGCTGCCATGGATATTTCAATTCCTAATTGTCTGCATGAGCAGAGAGGTTTATGAGTTTGTATCCATCAATGAAGCATTCATTTAACATACAAATCTGATTAGAGAATACATACCATCTCAAATAAAAAACACCTTTGCATGGAGAATTCAAAAGCAACAGATCAAACAGCATTTAAAGGCTGGTTAATTTGGAAATTACTTTGTCCAAAACATGAAAGGTTAGTGATGAAATCTGGTTAACCCTGATCAGGTCAGGCTACATATTCTACCTATGAAACTCAATGACTATGCAGGTAATCTCTTTATCAGACTGACTCCTCTTACTTAAGATATAGAGAAGATAAGAAAGAAGAATGATAAAGATCCATAGAACTCATGTGAAATAAAAGCATACATATTTCTTCTATTAATGTAATAGTTCCATCAAGACAGTTCAATCCTTGTAATTTTTTTTTACTCCATGCAATTATTTCAATATTTATTTCTCACCTTTCACATTACACTTGAAGGTTTGACTTACTACTCCAGTATTATTTTCTTTTTCTGCTGGCCATTCATATACATAGACTGTTGTCCGAGATGAACCAGCATCAAGCACTATTCCATACTGAGGAGGTCAGAGAGAAAAGAGAGATTATAATCCCAAAAAGTAGCCACCTAGTTCTAATAGAAGCTTAATATTTTATATTTATATTATTTAACTTAGATGGTATTTGTATGGGCCTAATGCAAGGGAGGAAGAGAGAGAGAGACAGAGAGGGAGGGAGGGAGAGAGGGAGAGACAGACTCACTCTACAGCAGGGATGTCATACTGGATTTCTTTGAGGGCCAGATCAGTATTGTAGTTAATCCTCCATGGGCCCGGCAGGGGAAGATGGGACAGATGCCTCCTGCAGCACTTTGCCAGTTAAAACAGGACATGGGTGGCTGTGCGCACCCCGCTTTGGTCAGCAGAGTGCTGCAGCAGGCCGTCCAGGTCTTGCTATTTCCAAGCCAGCCCTGCAGGCCCATTTTAACACCCGTTGGGCCAGATTTGGCCCACAGGCCTTGAGTTTGACACCCCTGCTCTACAGCAACAGGAACTCTTTTTCTTTCTCATTACATGACCTTATCCTCTGACTCTTCCAAGACCCCATGCCATATCCATCCCTTAATACTAGTAATATTACTTAAATGCTGTTTTGATCCATTCTCAGAGCCTTTCCCAATAAAGTGCCTTCTGGATGTGTTGTACTTCATTCCCATAAATCTGTAGCCACCATGGCACGCCTCTATATTAGCAATAGCAATAGCAGTTAGACTTATATACCGCTTCATAGGGCTTTCAGCCCTCTCTAAGCGGTTTACAGAGTCAGCATATTGCCCCCAACAACAATCCGGGTCCTCATATATTGAAACCCAATGCATCTTAAGAGCACCATGTTGGAGAAAGTATCTTTCGCAACTGTGAGAGAAGATAAAGAGGCAGGCAACCCAGGCCATGCAAATTATCAACACATGATATGAAGGCTTGGGTGATTCTATCCACATCACACATGATACTAATGTCATTACTGCTACACTTTAACCTTTGTTCAAATGAGCACTGAGCAAGTTCTGAGGGTAGACATTGTAATGACAACAGTTCCTACTCACGGTTATTCATACCATAGTCACCTCTCATCTTGACTATTGCAACACACTCTACATGGGCTGTCTCTGAAAAGCATCCAGAAGCTCCAGTTGATGCAAAATGCAGCGGCCCGCATGGTTTTGTGCAGACCTCAGTGTGCACACATATTGACTCTTCTATGGAAACTGCATTGCTTGCCAATTTGCTTCTGGGTGCAATTCAAGGTGCTGGTTGTCACCTTTATAGTCCTTCATGGCTTGATTATCTGAGGGACCATCTTTTGCTGATCACATCTACCTGACCCACTAGAGCAGGAAGGCAAGGAATATTGTGGGACCTGTCCTCTAATGAGATACATTTGATGGGACCCAAAAGAAGGGCCATCTCCATGGTGATTCCCTCTGTCATCCTCCCAGAGATTAGACTGGTCCCCTCTCTAACACTTTTTTTGGAAGGCCTTGAATTTGTAGTTCTACAGTGGGCCTGGGGAACACAGAGTGGGATGGAGCCCATTACATAGCTAGTATGAATGTGTGTTGTCACCAGGATTTGGGGGGGGGGGTAGGAGTTATTATTCCATTATTTTACTTTTTATTATTTTTATTTCTTTTATATGGTTTTTATAATCTTGTAAGCCACCTTGAGTCGCCATGGGCAAGTCAGCAGCAATATAAATTTTCTAAATAAATAAATAATACATAAATGCCACTATCAGGTTAATATCTGAATATGGAATGTTTGGATCAGCCTGCCTTTGTCTTTAGGCAGCAAAATAATTAAAATCAGGGCTTGACTGTCATATATATATATTAATATATATATTCCTCCATGTCAAAAACTTGCTATGCAACAGCAGATACAATTGTTCAAGAGAAACAAATGCAATGTCTCTTTGAATTCACAAAGTGAGATCCATTTTTCTTTCACTGTGGATACAGTATACATCTGACTTTAGAGGATTTACAATGTTCTCTAAAGCTCCATCTTGTAATCCAGGGTAAATAATTGTGATATACACAGTGGAACTCTCATGCTCAGATATCTGTGACTCACACACAAACAATAAAGGTGATCCATTTGTGACCAAGTGAACAAAAACTATTATTATGCAGTAATAATATTGTACATTGAATTCAGAGACCCCCAGACCAGTATATTTAACAATAATTAAAATGCATCCTTTCACAAGGAACTGAATAGCTTCAGATTTTTAATAGAAATTGTCCAGAAATATTCTCAACACCAACTTCACATATTACATAATTATTAATTTAATTACCAAAGTACAAGGTTAACTCTTCTTGATTGGCATTTTATGTTAAAATGTTTTTATATTGTTGACAGCTTCCTTTTAATTGGTCAGCTAAAACCTACCATGCACTGCATCTTTTTCCTTATCTAAGCAAATTACCCTCAGGTTTTCTATCTAGAGCCAAGGTGGCGCAGTGGTTAAAAGCAGCACTGCAGGCTACTGCTAGATCAGCAGGTCAGCGGTTCAAATCTCACCGGCTCAGGGTTGACTCAGCCTTCCATCCTTCCGAGGTGGGTAAAATGAGGACCCAGATTGTTGGGGGCAATATGCTGACTCTCTGTAAACCGCTTAGAGAGGCCTGAAAGGCCTATGAAGCGGTATATAAGTCTACTGCTATTGCTATTGCTATTGCTATCCTTGTCCTTTAACAAACAAAGTTCTGGCTAATTATATCTGTTGAAGTGCAGCACATCTGAAGAACATCTAGAAAAAAGAAAACATCCAGGCTTAAATCTGCACAGTGCCACTTAGGTTCTGGTCTAAGTGTGGAAACTAGCTGTAGTTTCTCCCTGGGCTGAGCATTTTCAGGTAATTCGTTTTCAATATTATGTCATTGCCTCAGCATTTAATATCTCTGTTAAATATCAGATGTTACAAAAGTCCTAGCTTATTATTTAAGCCTACCTTTAGACCTGGAGAAAGGATCTGTTTCCGATTCATCTGAACAAGTGTAATAGTAACAATAATTGCAATGCTTAAAAGCAGAAAGATTAAGGTGACAGTGGTTGGCATTTTGTACTACACTTGGAAACCTAAAAATAAGGAGAAGAAAAATGACATTATTAATTTTTGAAGGAAACAGTTTCTTAAAATGAACTTTAACACCTGAGGTCCAAGTTCATTAGCATGAGATGAGGAAGGTGACGTCTACTGGACTGAATACAGGCCTTGAATGGTTTTGTTGTTTAAACAATTTTTATTTGTTTTTGAACAAAGACAAACATAAAAAAACCATATTCCATTACAAATTGTAGAAAGCGTGTCAGTTGGTTACATTATTTCCATGCATCTCTTCCATAGTCACCACCTGCTTTTCATATCAAATTGCTTATTTTAAATTCACCTATATTCATGTATATCACAATTATTATATCTCAACCTTAATTTGACTATAATTGTTTTTACATCCTTTTATATATAATATTCAAAATCTAGAATAGGATTATATGATAACATTTCATTAAATCATCCTAAAATCATCCAATCACAATACATCTTTATAACATATTCTAGATAAAACTTTTAAACAACCTCTCATATTTCCCTTGTGTTATTTATATAAAATTTCATATTATCAAACCTATGCATCTATATGTATTGTTATCATTATTAATCATTATTTAACTCTAGCTATTGTCGTTTCATTTTATACATACTACTAGTAAACTAAATTTAGCTTAATTTTTTATTATACATTTTCATTGCATCAACCTGTATCTTTCCAGTAATAGTACAGTCTTATATCTCTTGTCATTTGTAGCATTAATGTTCTAGTTACTTTCTTAATAAATCTTGTATAAACCTCTCTTGGCAACATGTTATTCCTTTCGTATCTCATAAAAGCTTGAAACCCAACATCTGTTCTTTCCATCAGCTTATCTTTGGTTATTGCTAGTGCATCTGCCAAGATTTCTCTCCTTATCTCCGTCAATTTTTCTCTCTTTTCTTCTGTGCTTTGAAGTCTGGGGTACAGTTCCAATCCATCTATCTCCCCTTTCCATATTCCACTCTTGCCATTACCAACCACGTTCACTTTGTTGTCAGTATCCACAGTTTTCTTATCTCTTTGCTCATTTTTTTCTTCCATCTTTTGAACTCTGTCCTCCACTTTCTTCATTTGGTAAACATCCTCAGTTTCTCCATCAGATTTTTCAGAAAATTTTGTATTCCATATTCTCCAATTTCTTTTCAATTCTCTCTGTCACAACTAATAGATTTTGAATTTCAAACATAATCATTTGCAATGTTACAGTTTCTTTTTCCTGCTGAGCCATTCTTTCAATTTTGCAGACACTGCCACTATAGGGTTCAAGGCTATTTTAATAAACTTCAAACAGGTTCATTTATTATCTTTCAAGTCCAAATGTTGTCTTCCCTCCAATAGCTAGTGATAGAACTTCCGAAAGGCACCTGTATAAATAACATGTGCTCTTCCTACTATCACTGTCAGTAAACAAACTGAAAGAACCTTGAATCTCAAGTGATCAAAAGAAAGAAGAAAAAACAATATATCCAGCCTCCAGCCTCTAAGTGGCAGTGTAATTGCTTTTCCTCCTGTTGTTACAACCTTCTTTATAATCCTTCTTATTATCTTCTTTATTTTCTAATCTTAAGAAAGAAAAAAACCCTTAAATAGAGATCAAAAACAATCCAATCAATCAAATCAAGCATAATAACAAAGGAGAATTTTAATCCATAGGTATAAGCAAAAGTAAAAAAAGAAGAAGAAAGAATTAATCCATTCAGTTTAAAAAATAGGGAGCCCCTGCAAAAGTTCCACCCATGGAAAAAAAAATAGAAACTGGATAACACACTAAGTTCAATGCAGATCAATCTTGCCGCCTATAGTCTTCTGTCTTCAATTTTAACTTAATTTTTTTTCTTGGGTAGTCTCTTCCTTTAATAATAAAATTTCCTCACCAATTCGACACACTTTTTCTTTCCACTTTCTTCCCGTTCCAGAGCTGTCCCAACTTCAGCAGCTTCATTAGCTGCATTTCTGTTGCCAGAAAAAAAGGGCTATTCCTGGATCTTTCAGGAACTTTGCAGTATCCCTGAGATCAGCAGGAGGTGCCTTTCTCAATCACCGTCTCTGCGGGACGGTTTAGGTCCAAATGGACTGTCCAGTGGCAGAAATTCGACTGCGATCTCAGAGCACCAAGATTGCACGTTGTGCCGTCGCGACGTTAGCTCTCCTCTGTCTTGAATGGTTTTATCTGTATAGATAAGATGACAACTTCCAAAATTCCTTGGACATCTGAAAGGCCTTAGTTGGAAAGACTGAATTAGTTGTATAATAGATATATTTTATTGCATATACAGTATAATAGATATATTGTTATCTGCTAGAATTGCCTTCTTTTTTTCACTAAAGAACTTCTGTCTTGTTGAGCAAACATTTAACAAGTAGATGTTGTAATTTTGATTTGTCTGATCTGCAACTTTTTTACATGCTATAAAGAGGATTTCAGATTATATCTGAATTAAAACCTAGATGATAACATGCATGTCATTGAATGATGGGCATAGGCAAATAAGTGAACCAACATCATGGTTAATGTCCACAGAAGCTTTCCCCAAATGGATGCACTCTAGAAATTATTATTTTTAAAATGCTACCTCTAAGCAATTCAAGATACTGTGACAGTCTTGTCTGCTGTGTGTATTTGCCAATCGCTTATTCATATATATGAATACATTTTGCATGGCTATGGCAAGAATGAAAAAGTATATGATAATTTCATATTATTAGGATTGGTTGTCTGATGTGTAGATTAGATTTGCATTTTAATCCACCTATCAAGTCCTTCCAAGCGCCTGGGATTGGTAGATGTGAATGTTCAATAGTGTTACAGGATATAAGCTGTTCCAGGTAAAGCTGCCTTTTGCAATTGACTGATGATGATGGTGTTCCGGAAATTTTGGAATTAAATAAGGACCTATCTTTGTTTTCTTTTGTTTTGTTTCCCATAGTCATTCTACTTCTATTTTCAGGTCTGTGTGTTTTGTGACTATTATTTCTCTTCTATTCTGCTTTATTCAGGAATTGCACAATCCAGCTTTATTATTATTATCATTATTATCATTAGTTCACATTTTATATATGTCATAACAATCATAAGCTAAATTATTTTTACCAATTATTTATAATAAGATTGCAAGTTTTCAGATTCCTTTGATGCACTAGATTCTATGATATAGCTATATTCCATGTTGCCAAATACCTCCAAGTGTATGGATCTCTTGACATATATGTCAAGAGAATGTGCTAAAGAGAAAAGGAGCAGAAAAGATTGCTATATTTTTCCCAGGATACATCCTGAGAATGGATTTGAATCTCAGATTTGTGAAGCAGCCTGGCTAGAATTGTCTCTTTTATAAAATTGAGAAGGAATCCCTGCTTTCCCCCATAGCATGGAATTATGGAACCTCTCCCGCCTCCAGAAATGCCTGTTTTTCTATTCAATGAGTAAGATTCAGGACTATGACCCTGTCAATCTAGATCTATGAGAATGGCTTTCTCTACAGAATCCCTTTACCAATCTCAGATAAATCAGGAGTTCCAGTCAACCAATTAACTCTCTTTGTATATATTTGGTTATCATTATTTGAATAGAGATTAAATAGGGCCTGTATCATAAAAATGCAAATGTTAACAATTACTTCCAGGTTCTCACTTTCAATTGCAATTGCACCAGCACTCAAGTATTATGTTGCAATCTACAAGAAACATTGTTCTACTTGTTACCCTAATTGTGTTAATGAAGAAAATTGCAGTATTCCCATTATTTATATTGCCTCAGTAAATTCAGACTAATTAGCGTTTACAGCTTTTTCAGCAGGGCAAACATCCACCAAGTTTAAAACAATTGTTTAAAAGGGCATTATGTCTTCAGATAACATAATGAAATACCAGGTTGTGAGATTTTAGCCTAGCATTTTGTGAAAATCCAAAGCAAGTTGTTCATTTATGGGTAAACATATTGTGAAAATCCAGAAAAAAACCCTTGGTTTGATTTATTAAAGCATAATTAAATTAATCATAAATAAAGTAGCTAGGTAATAAGGTTTAGAATATCAATGGATTGCCTATGCTGGGATACCATACTTCCTGAAAATAAGACCCGGACTTATTTTCTTTTGGGCCCCAAAATAAGCAGCAGGTCTTATTTTGGGGGGATGTCTTACCTGCTTACCTTAGGACCTCTGCAGCCAGGCCTCCCATTCCCCAACACCTATCATGCTACTGCCCAACTTCTTCTGTGGCCACTCACAGCCAGACGCCACATGGCTCATTTTGCAGCCCGTGCAAGCTTGTCTCCAAGCTGTAAAGCTGTCTCTGAGCTGTTTTTCAGCTGATTAAAACAGTTTTAATTTCTGGAGGATTTTTTTTGAAGAAGTAATGTTTTAAAAAGCTACCATCAGCTATCCTTTTCCTTTTGGCTATATTCCTCTAAGTACACTCCAACCATTTCCACTTGACTGCATTTCATTTCAGTCTTGTTTCCCTTCTGAGAAGGCAGAAAAGAATGTGAGCCAACTATGTGTAAGGTATGCCGCTGCTTGCAGCGGGAAACAGTGAGACTCATTGCACCAGTGCCACCGCTCACAGCAGGATACTCTGAGGTTCGTCACACCCATGCTGCCACTTGTGGCAGGATGCTACATAGTGTGTTGCACTATTGCACATGCAAGCAAACCAATTGAGCTGACCTGTTACCATTTACTGAGGTGGCATACAACAATTGTACACAGCAGCATGGGTTTTAATGCCTTTCAAGGTGGCCATAGAGTGGAGTTTGTCCCAATGCCCGAGTTCTCTCAGGAGTCCCCTTCCTCAATAACCCTGACTAAATGGATAGACTCACTGCAGGAGGCTTGTGGGAATGTAAAATGGGCACTCACCAAAGCCATTGAGAGATGCAAAAGGAGCAGATAGACAAAAAGTGACACCCCCCCCAAGACTTTTTACATAGGAGAGAAAGTTTACCCTTCCTCCAAACGCCTGCCCTGTAAAAGCTGTGTCCTATGTTTATAGGACCTTTTCCCATTGTAAAAATCATTAACTCAGTCATGGTGGAGCTGAAACTCCCATGCCTGTTGGGGAAAATACATCTGCTCTTCCACAGTAGTGTTTTTGGTTTTTTTTTTGAAGCCAGTGATAGGTTCGAAGCTAAGGCCAGTGACTCGGGAAGCCCCAGATCCCATTGCAGTACAGGGAGAGACCCATTACGAAGTAAAAAGAATTCTAGATTCTAGACTGTACAAGGGGGGGTTACAGTACTTAGTACAGTGGAAGGGCTATCCCTTTTCAGCAGCCATTTGGGTGAAGAGTCAAAACATAAGAGCAGACAGGCTGATCAGAAAATTCCATGAGAAAAATCCCCAGAAGCCAAAAGAACAGCCAGGCAGTGGCAGGGGTGGCTAAGGAAAAATTAATCTGTCCACATTTGGTATTTTCCAGATACTCCTCACTAATTATTGTGTTTCCATGAAAATAAGACCCAGTCTTATTGTCTTTTGGCCCCCAAAATAAGCACTGGGGCTTATTTTGGCGGGTGTCTTAATTTTTTTGAGTGCCACCGCTGTAAGTCGGGGGGGGATGGAGCTGCCCGACATGCACACCAGCTTACCTCAGGACTCCTGTGGCTCCACACCCTGATAACTGACTACTGGCAGAAGCACCACCAGCCATGTGCAGCAGGAGCCCACGTAGCCACCAGCTCACGTCTTCTGGTGCTGGCGGAGTACCGGAGCAGGAGGCTGAGCAATGCAGCCAGGCAAAACACTCCGTTCTGATGGAGAAATGAGGATGACTCAAAAATATATCTGTTTGCAAATGGGACACTTTAAAATGGAGCATCCCATTTGCAAGCAGGTGAAGCTTCTTCTCCCTCTGGGCAAAAATTGTGTGGCATAGCCAGGAGGAGGCAGAGAAACAGGGGGTGGGGGGAGGCAGACAATCCCAATATGTCACCCACTCAATCCCATTAGCTCTTGGCTTGTTCACCGCCGCACCAAGCAGACGCCCACATGGGGGCATTGGAATCATCTGCTCCCTCCCCCATGCCTCTGCCTCCTGCTGCCGATGCTGCCACACAATCCTCCTGCAAGTCTCCTCTGCGCCAGGCAGCCAGCAGCACATCCGGATCACCTGCCTTACTCTCCACCTTGCTTCCATGCTTGGACTTACAGGTATCTACACTGCGCCAAAGGTCCGGGGGGGGGGGGGCTATGCCCACCCCCCAGGCTTATTGAAGAGGTGTTTTCTATAGGAGATTACAAGACTACATAAAAGAAGTAGCAATATTCTGGCTAGATTATTAATATTATTAACCATCTCCATCTCCATAAAAACAATAGCTGTTTTAAAAATAGCTAAAATTTCAAGCCTTTTATATTTAATTATTAATATCAGAGAGGAATATAAGATTAAACAAAGATAGTACAACCAGCTCTAAACTCTTAATTCAATTACAAGTGACTAGCTACCTAGGAAAATATTTGTTTCCTGGATTTCATGAAATTGAAAAATGTCATCCCCTATGAAATTAGCTTGCTTATATTGCACTATGAACTCAACAAATGTGTTAAATACATCTGCTTAAAGAAACCTACATTGCATCAGATGAACTGGATCAGAGGCCCCTCTATCATTAGTACTAACTTGTTTGTTCATAGGGCTAATTGGACAACACAGAAGACATCTCTTTTTCTTCAAGCTACATAGCAGAAGAAATGTTTGTTCAACATTTTTTTAACAAAAAAAGATACCTTTTTTTTAAAAAAAGAAAAAAATGCAAGTTATTTTGATGTCAAAACAATTTGATACCTACAAATAAGATTAGCAACAACCAATAGAAGGAGGGGCTTTGGAAAAGTTGGGAAGTAGAGAAGAGAGGTATTAATAAATGAATTTTGCAAACGGGTGAAGCAGGTATTACTGAGACTTGGTCTGAACATGTCTTAGAATAGAAAATTGCTGCATTTCAGATTACAGGTAGGAGACAGCAGAGAAAAGACATAAAAATGGTAACTCTTGGGGAGCAGGAGGAAATGGCCTAGCAGGGGAAAACATTTTTAATCCTTTAAATTTGGAAGGAGGATTCCCTCCTTGTGCATCTGAATGGTAAAGTTCATTCCACTTACCTAGCATATGTAGATACAACAAGGAATGTGGGACCTAGTAAAGCAAGGGGCTTCACTGGGAACAAAAAATGTCCTCCATCTGTTTTCCAAAATTGTAATCCAAGGTTACATGTTGCTGCTCTCACCTGTTCTCAGATAACTTTAAAACAAGCACAATGCTTCCTACAAAAACTTTTTGTCAGTGAGCATAAAAATTCAGGTATAAGATGTGATAGTTTATTCTCTCCTTTTAAAATATAGGGCAACAGCTATAGTAGAAAAGGGATGATAAATGAGTGTTTAAGAGAGGAGGAACACAAAAGATATACACAAAAGGATTTCTATTTATTCATGCAAAATGACGTTTTGAGAAAGTAAAAGCAAAAGTGTGCGTTAGAACATGCGCGTGAACAAATTCCATGTTCCATATTATAGGAACTGTTTAGATGAAATAAAAAACGTATACAGGAATGTGTGATGAGGAGCAAGCATGTCTGCATCAGAAACAGGAAGTGTGTATCATGGGAATTCTCTATATATATGCACAAGCAATTAAGTGACATAAAAAGATCCCTATGTTCCATGTTTTGATGAAAAAGAAAGAGAAGGAGACAAGTGGAGAATATATGTGTGTAAAGGAATCATAAAACAGATTTGTAGTTGCTTTTATGTAGTCTGGGATTAAGATCAAGCATTGATTGCTGTCATTAATGAGCCATTGGAGATTGAATAACCTCTTTGATGGTATGGGTATTAGTAGGCCAGGAAGCTCTTAAGTAGTTAATTTATCAGGACAAAGCCTGCATTTTGACTGTTAAGTCAAAATCTAACCTAAAATATACTTAGTCATCACCCATGTTATCCCTAAGCATAATTCTAACATTCATCGTGGAGAAGCATTTAAAGAATGGCAATCTTTAAGTCAAGGCTAAAAACAGCAATTTTCATCTTTAAAAAATGTTTCAAATGGTTAAGCAACTTTATATTGCTTATATTGACCAAAATTTGCTCTTTAAAAAATATGCCTGATGTATCTAAATTTATTAAGCTTTTATTATTTTGGCTGAATCTCTGTCTGAACATTCTTCAAATCTTTTAGATCTAGATTTAAGGACAATTCATCAATTACTGAAGGGGTTTTCTCTAGGTCTATGAATCCTACAAACCTCTGGGCAGACACAGGCCATATAGATATGCCTTCCTGTGTTTTTCACTTTTCTTTATTAATTCCCCCCCCCCCCACTGTATAGAGATTACAATGCCCTATACACTATTGGTGATGACGACAATCTTTTCTTAACACATATAGAAAGTGCGCGTTGGGAAAGGCTGCCCTGGATGTACAGCATCCTACATTCTCTCCTTCAGTCCTTCCAAATCAGACCATCTGCACAGAAACGCAGCGGCTCTCTCCCTCTGCTAATCTTTAATAGCGAATGTCTCTCTCTCACACACAAACATACACACCTGATTGCTCACAGAAAAACCAGTCCCTTACTTTTCTCAGGAGCAGCGGTCAGGACACTTTTACTGCTGGCCAGGATACGGGAGGCTTCACTGGATCTGTCTTATATCTTGAGCGGTGGGAGGCAAAGGAAGGTCGCTCAAATCGGGCCAGGAACTCATCGAGCTAAACAGTAGGTGGGCAAAGATCGGAGACCAGGACCAACATGACGAAAATGTCACTTGCGCAGTGGGAGGCAGCCAATTCGCCGGATCCTTCGCGGGTTCCTTGCTGTAAATTCGCCTGGATCTGCTATCGGCCCCTCCCTCTGCTGTTTCACGGAGCACGGAGATCGGCGCTGGGGAAGGGCCCTAGCGCCTCCTGATCTGGAACGAAAAAATGAGAGACCTTGACCCACAATCCCCCTCCTCGCTGCCTACTCCAGCCGGGCATCAGGCGATCCACCTGTTCTCTGCCTTTTACTACCAAACAAGGGGGACACTGTGGGTCGAAATCTGCTGTAGGGAAAGGTGAGTGCACCTTGCACTCCCGAGCAGAGCCAGTTTCCTTCTTCGCCCTTTATTATCATATCGAAAACAGGTCGCTGAATCTTAGCTATGGGGAATGCTTGCTGTACGCGTAAACGAACGTTTAGATTGCATTCGCGACCTAAATGGGAGTTTAGTCCTTCAGGATAATACAGATCGTATCTCCGAGTCGAAAGCCCAAGGCTGTCTCCACATCCTATAGATGATCTTCAATAGCCTTTTGGGAAGTCGAATTACTGAACTTCTTCATTGGGCAGGCTCATGATCTTATCAGGTTACCTAGATGCTGTCCCAGCATAACTCAGACCTGAACGATAACTACTATTTATTAATCTTGTAATAGTGGTAATGGAATAGTCTAGCAACTTATAATATCTGGGAAGAATGTCAGCCATTCCATAAAATGCCAGCAGACCCTTTCCACTGAGCATATATAGGTCTTTCTGGTTCGCGTACTATTTCTCTTTAAAAATCTCTTTTCTTTTCTTTTGCGGGGAGGGGGGGGACTCTTTTTACCCATCTGTTTTCTTTCTTCCAAATTATCTATTTGTTTACAAAAAAGGCAGCCCAGTAATCTCTTTGCAAGATAGCTGGGTAGGTGAAAGGGTACTGAAGTTGATGGGGAAAAATACAGTGAAATGAGATACTTAGAATAAACTTCCTGGATGTGACAAAACTAAAATCCAGCCCTCCAAGGCAAATGTGTTTAGAAAATTCTGATAAGTTACAAAGAGGATGATGATACTCTGAGATGGGGCTATGTTTGTATCATGAAGAAATATATGAAGAATCAATATGCAGAAGTTCTGAAAGAATGGGGCAGTCCTTTGAAAATGTTCTTGTAATGTTTTTTGCCTATTGAAAAGTCATCATAGAAGAGTAGAAAATAATCATATAGGAATGACTCCTATGTTTTTCCACTTTTGTCATGCTCCATCAACATAAATATTGTATGTGAAGGAATATTCATGGATGAGGAGAAAGTATTAACAGCTTACTTCTCCGGTATCATTAGCCGATCATTTGATTCTATGTTGTACCAATACAAGAACTAGACCAGGGATAAGCCTTGGTGGCTGTTTGTATTTCCTGTCCTTAGTAGATCTCATAATTTACTTTCTTATCTCAGCCCACCCATATTCAGCAACTTAGCCTATTGTTATTAATTTGCCAGAATCTGCAGTGGAGCAGTACTTTGAATGTAGAACTGCAGACGATTTCTGACTGTTGGCTGACTGCAATTTGGCAGTTCAAATCTCACCAGGCCAAGGTTGACTCATCCTTCCATCCTTCCGAGGTTCGTAAAATGAGGACCCAGATGTTGGGGGCAATATGCTGACTCTGTAAATCGCTTAGAGAGGGCAGTAAAGCACTGTGAATTTAAGTCTAAGTGCTATTGCTATTACTATACCTAATAGTACATCTAATTTGGGAGTTTTGGACTATGGGAATTTTAAATGATCTGCTTCCAAAAATCCAGCATCAGTTGCAACATTAACTTTACATTGATTGATTTTTTATTATGTACCATCGAGTGTATTGTTAACTGTTTAAGAAAAAAAATGCTGTAGTAATCCAAAATTTGTAGTAGGCAATCTTACTTATGCCTCCATTACTAGCACAATGAACTCATTTTTCAGCACTATGAGACTACATAGATATACCTTTTCCATGGTGATCTATCCATAATCTGTTCTTTCAGTCTTCCAATGGTGGAACTGTGTCCACCATCTTGTTGCTATTATTCTTTTCTCTTTCCCAGTACTTCTTTAAAATGGGAACCAGGCCTTCCAGGGATCCTGGAAAAGGAAGTTGTTAGAATTGTTAATGTAAAGCAAGTTGTGATTTTTAAAATCTAATGCACTGTGGAATTCATTCCAGATGCAAATAAGTGTTATTGCTTATTTCCTGCATGCCTTATACCTACACATTCTCCACCCTGCTTGCATACTTCAATTCCAGCACTCCCACTGTTCTACTGGTAACATCACTTCTGATTGCATGATGTCCCTCACCTTTACTGCATTAGATAATTCTGTTAAAGATATAATTATCATTTTTAAAAAAAGAAACGAATTTTAAATTGGGATTTTTATAGCCTAAGGAGATAATCCAGGTTAGTTAAGTATCCTTTAAACAAGCTTCTTCATAGTAGTAAAAATAGCTGCCGTAGCAGCTTAAAAACAGCAGGTAGCTTCAATAATGCATATGCATAAACCTCAAATACACAAATCTTTCTCATTAGCCGGCTTCTTACATCACGCTAAGCCATAAATTGATTATTTAGTTATTAACTAGTTAACTTAATCATAGGAAGTTACATAATTTACAGATTAAAATAGCTAGGTTTGAGGGATACATTACATTATTTAGTTGGTTTAGACCAGGGCTGTTAAACTCTTGTCCCCAGGCCAGATGCGTCACAGGCTGGCCATGCCCATGCCCAGTTTAGAGAAGGGGGGGGGAGTTCCAATACGTCAAGTGATGACTCTGTGAAGATGTGAGCTTGACATCCCTGGTTTAGACTTAAGATATTACAACAACGTAAGTGCAAAATAGATGTGTGGAATTTCAGATTTGCAGCAGTAGTTTATGAGTTGCTTGTCAACATTTGGTAGCGTTTTTCAACAATAGGTATAATGTATACTTTGAGCTCTTTCTAAAAAATTGATATAAATGTGTAGGCCTTTTTGTCATTTAAAATAATATTAATATTATATCACATTGTTATCAGAGAGCCAGAGATGGCTCTCTATCTTCAATAGGCAGGAAGGACTTTATTTAAAGGTGAATTACTTCAAGTGAGGAAAACTGAATTCCCCGTTCCAATTATATACCTCTGATTACCCAAACTGATTTAGGAGATGATGGGAAATAGCATATTTTAGAGCAAACCAGCAGTGGGTTCCTGCCAGTTCTATCCTCTTCTATAGAAGTGGTTCCACAAATCTACAGTGCCGTTTAGAACCAGTTCAGTTCCCTCCCCCTCCCCCTGCACGTCTGGACATCATCAAGATGAAAAGCGAGAGGAGGAATTCTGGGAGTTGAAGTACACAAGTCTGAAAGCTGTCAAGTTTGAACACCCCTGGGCTTTTTTTTTCTAAAGGGTTAGAGGTGCAAGAGTCTTGTAACTTGACAGCTTTAAGACTTCTGTGCTTCAAATGCCAGAGTTTCTGAGCCAACATTTTGGTTGCTAAGCAAGAGTGTTATTAAGTGAGTTTCACCACATTTTATAAGTTGGCCACGCCCACCCCATCACATGTCTGGCAAGCAACTCCCACCCAGTCACATGGCCGGCAAGCCACTCCCACAAAGCAGGCTATACCTATAGAAGAGGTTCTAAAAAAATTTGAAACCCACCACTGGAGCAGATGGATCTATTCCATAGAATTTTTCTGCGGACCAAAGGGCCGTGGTTTTGTGTGCTGCCTATATCCCATGAATGGGGCTTCATTTGTTTGCATGGGCCGGTTTTTGGTATGCCTCAGGCCAGTGCTGGTCCATGGATCGGGGATTGGGGACCTCTGAAAAGTATAACTGAATTCAAGGAGCTAGTTTTCATCAAATGCTGACATATCTTAATATTTGTTGAGTAAATTTATTTTGCTGTGCATGAAAAATTTATTACACTTGTATACAAAATTAACAACTAGATTTATGGTGATTGTATAAATTATTAGGATTAAATAGTCTATATATTTTGCTTTGTCAACAGGATTATGAGGAGTTATATTAATTCAATTCTGATTCCTGAGACCGTTTTACTTTTTTTTTAATTCATCATTTTTTTACAAATTTTTAGTCAGGAAAATTAAAAACTTTTGGAATATTTGGGGGGTGGGGAGATTTTGAAGACCTGCAGCCAGAGTTTTTACATTTACATGAAACTGGCATGAAATCATGTATTACATTAACTCAGAAGGAAAAAGCCCTGATTTTAACAGGTGATTTTAATTCACCCAAAAGTGAAAAATGCTATTTGTCAGCCTTCTTTAGCACATTTTCTCAAAATTAAATCTAGAATAATTCCTTTACTTTGAAAACAAATTGTTTGAAAAATGCTTCCCTCCATTTTTGCTAAACACAGTCATTTCAGAATATTGTCATTTTTGTGCAGTTTTTAGAAAATTCTTATTCATTTAATGGGAAACAAATAGAAGCATAGAAATGTTAAAATGGTAGTCACAAGCACAAACCTGCCCCCTTTTTACATGTGTGGGCAGCCATCTTGACATTTTTTACCCTCAGCAACTAAATTAGAATTTCAAAAATAAAATAAAATAAATATTCACATGGTTGGGATATAATCCTCACTTAATGATGGAAATTGGGTCTGGCAACTCTGTCACTAAGTGAATGTCATAAAGTTATGATGCAGTTGCAGAAATTCTAATTTTCATTGTTAGACAAATATTCCACTGTCATAATGTTCCATAGTGATAGGTCTGATATTTGTGACCTCCTGCTAGCTTCCCCATTGATTTTCCTTGGGGGAAGCTGGAAGTAAAGGTCACAAATGGTGATCATATGACTGCAATGTGCTGTGACTGTTGTGAACTGGATACCAAGCACCTGGTTGTGATCACATGATTGTGGGAATGCTACAAAGACTGCAACTAACAAGGATCCATCATAATGGACCCCACTTGTTCAGCACTGTTATAACTTCAAATGATCACTGAACAAATGATTGTTCAACAAGAACTACCTGTAGTTCTTCATAGCAGAACTACCAAAGGGAAATTGTAAAGGAATTCTAATGTATTTTGAAAATGAGATACAAAATCAAAACCCTCTTTTATCTGTCCCATTCCTGTTTCTCCCTTTAACCCTCTACCCCTGTCTCGTGCTTCCTGACCAACATAATGTTAAAAAATAAACAGATTATTCTAACCAGATATTTAAATTGGTTAGCTTCTCTCCTCTCTCCTCCCTTTGGCCTTTATGCTGTAGGTCTGAACTGAGTATTAGGTTTTCTAACCTGACTGATGTTCAGCCAAAGACTGCAAATAAAATAATTCTGAAGATGATATATATTAGGGACACAGACGGTCTACCAAGGATTTAGATTTAGATTTGTAATGATGAAGCCTGAGAGAGCACTGTGCTGAGGTGGGATTCTACCGGTTCTGACCGGTTCAGGGGAACTGGTAGCTCTGATGATCAGCTGGGAGCGAGCCAGTTCACTCAGACAATCAGCTGGGATCGCCCACCCAGCCCTGCTCTATCTTGTCCTTTGTTTCCTACTTTCTAGCTCATCTCAATTGCACAGCTGATTTCCTCCCCCCCCAGCTATTTCATTTACTGTTGCTGATTTGAAAGGTAAGTGCTGTGCGCCTGCACAAACCATGCATGCGCACAAAGCATGTGCTCACTGAACTGGTTGTTAAACTGGCAGTATTCCACCACTGGTTTTAACCCTTTGAGGTTATAGGATTACAGGACTACAGAAATTGAAGCAACCAGGAGATGGCAGTTGAGAGTGAGAATTTTATACTTCTCTTGGCTGCTATCTAAATGCCATAGAACAGTGATGGCGAACCTATGACACGCGTGTCAGTGCTGACACGCGTAGCCATTTGGGGTGACACGCACAGGATTTCATGTGATTCATCCTCGGCTCCTGCACGGCCGCCGAGGATGAAAGAATCTGTGCTGGAGGAACCGGGGGGGGGGGCGGGACGTGTGATCTCCCCCGCCCACACTCACTTACTGTATCGCCGCCGCCCCTTTCTGAGCACAGGGGCTGCTGGTAAGGCGTGCGTGCCATGCGCACACACGTCATCAGCGCGGCGAGGGAGGACCCGCAGGAGAGAAGCGCGGGAACAGTGTGCGCCTCTCTCCAGTCAGGCCAGCACAGAGAGTCTACTCCTGGGACTGTCGGTTACGACCGCACCACAGCAGGGAACAGCGGAGTGCCAACGGGAACTGTGAGCGCCATTATACATTTTTGTAGTTTAAACTATAAATTGCGCAAAATTATGTTTTTGTCGAAGTGACACACAACGCGAGTTATGCTTGATTTTTTGCCGATTTTTGACACACCACGCCAAAAAGGTTGCCCATCACTGCCATAGAATCTAGATTTTTGCAGCCCAGATTCTGTAGCCTTAAAACCATTATAAAGCAGTTGTTTTTGTTTGCTTGCAATCTATGCAGAGCAACTCACCCAGAAAAGTGCAGCTTAAATGCCATTAAGTGAACTTAGTGTTTCAATATTTCATGACTTTGCCAAAAGCTTTTGTTCAGGCAAAATTATTATTGAGTTGCTAAAAAAACATTTGGGGTAGGGCAAGAAGGGGGACACCAACTGTTTAGAAGAGCAGATCCCCCTTTGGGAGAATCTTTAGGGATTTCAGGCATAATTATATTTCATTGTAATAATTGACAAAATTGTCATAATTCAATTTTTGGCAGGCTTTGTAAGCAGATGGTTCTCCTATTTCTAGATCTTCCCTGCTTTTTATGTAATTATATTGATTTCTATCAAATTGTGACATTCTTTCATTGGCAACATCAGTGTGTCCTCCCTCATTTCCCTCAGTCCTCTTGGTTACTGAACAATTCTCTATTGAAATGTATACAATGCCTCTGATTTGTCTGGTTGTTTGTCCCAAAAAATCACAGCTGTATAAATTAACTTCCTCTTCCAATCTCCTTCTGCTAATATCGTCAGAGGATGAAGAAAGCTTGACAGTGAGTGGCAATTGCAATAATTAGCCAAACAAAAAGAAAGAGCTGATGTTTGAGCCTTAGATATGTATGCTTACAGATCAATAAAGATGCCAACAAGATTCCATACATAGATCTTAAGAGTTAAAACTTAGTTCTTAGCTAAGTCAACATTTATTTGCTGCGTTTTCCTAGCTTCCTTTTTTTCTAGTCCATTCTTTTTTCTAGTCCATTTGTTTAGATTAATTAAAACAAACTAGAGCTGTGACAAAAATTGTGATTCAACAATGTCAGAGGGCCTTGATTCATTTCCTAAGATTAAAAGAGCAGAAGCAAATTGTAGCTTTCAAAGAACTATGTATTAATAGCTTGTGCTTGTGCAGAAGAAGACCATCTCATACCTGACAAAAGTATTCTGAAATTAAGAGTGATTTTTAAGAAGTGCACATCTTACTATCGGACATAAATTTATACCTAAATCAACAGTTCTTCAGATAGTAATAATCTAAATCATTTAGAGTTTACATAAATATATTGTAACTTGTGCTGAGAAAACAACTAGCAACCACTCCCTATCTTTTATAAAATTATAAAATTGTGGAGTTGAAAGGGATCACAAAGATTATCCACTGTAAACTTCTGCAGCATGCAGGAAAACCATTTACATCATCTTTGAGACTTAATCATCCTTTTCTTCAAAATCATCAGAGATGAAGAACTTACAATTTCTATAGGAGAGAGTACTGATTGTTCCACTGTTGTGCAGATCTTACCATCAGGAAAGATTTCCTTCTTTTCCTTTCTACACAAGAATAATATCTCAGTATTGTGCAACAATGAAAACAATCTAGCTGCCCTGTTTTGCATTGCCCTTTGCCATACTGGGCAAAACTGGTTTGCTGAAGGCATATTGGCATGAAGGTGCTATAGAACAGCACCATCTTCAGATAAATCTGAATTTTCACCTAATTGTTTACCATGGGTAAATTTATTTACTCTATTCCTACATCTTCTGCAACCCTTCTCAGAAATCCTGTCTCAACCTTCCATAGATGCCATTTTTCAACACTTATTTTTCGTGGAAATGATGAGATATATCATACAATATATTCTACTACTGTATGTTAGATATTGTTTTAGATTTTAAAATAATATTTTGTATTAATTATATTACAGTAATGTTGATATTTAGTAGTAAACTAATGGCTATTAATTCATTAATTTCATATATAAGATCAATCTTTTTTCTTCTTAGTTTTTCTTTTATTTCAGTTTGGTTTCTATTTTTTCTTAAATTTAAAAACTTAATTATGACTTTTAAATATTGAATGTATATAATGTCCTCGAAATGTTTGAGATTTCAATTCTCATTATGCCTAGTAGAACACACAAGGTAGACAACTCCTGGTTTATCATCTGCCCAACAGAATTATAATCAACTTGGAAGCATTCCACTGAAGAATAATCAATTCTATTGCATAGAAAATAATAGTACTATAGGTTCCAACTTCCAGTGGAGAAAATGATGGTCTGTCTCTATCTCTTTTTTTCTGAATAGCTAACAAGAAACAGGACAGAAAGTATTGGCTTCAAAAAATTTGTCTGTCTTTACTAAAGCTTGATTAGGGCACCAGAGACTTGTGGGGGGGGGGGGAGAGAAATTGTAAAAATAATAATCCCTAAGCATGAAGCAGCACATTTGAGCCACTTTTAAAGCAGTTGGGGGCCTGGATCATTAGACTCGTATTTTGATAATCACGTACCACCAGATCATAGTACTTTTGCAGCATAGTTACTGATTACATTACCTATGACATATGAGGGGCGTAATGCTTCAGAGGTTAAAGACTCTGAGCTTGTCAGCTGGAAAGTGAGACCCAAACTGTGCAGTGGGTGAGCTCCTGTTACTTGCCCCATATTCTGCTCAACTAGCAATTCGAAAGCATGGAAATGTGAGTAGATTAATAGGTATCACTTAGTTGAGAAGGTAATCGTTCTGTCATGACCCCATTGGAGTCTGAATCTGCAGCGGAAGATGAGCTGGCACAAGAACTGACAGCGAATGAGAAGACAGCTCCATTGGCCTTGGAGGAAACTGGAGAAGGGCAGAGTCAGTCCAGGCAAGACTTTTCAGAATTAGTAATGCTTTCAGGCAGGAAGGCAGGATGAACAGGGGAGACAGAGCTCAGACGAGGAGCAAAAACCACCCCCTCCTGATGCAAGGGCTCGAAGGGTGCAGAGAAGGTGTGATCAGTGCAAACGGAGCAGGCTACTTGCAGGGAGAGTGCCCCACCCATTTTCACCAGGCACACTTGGAGAATGAGACTTAAGGAGACACTGTGGGGAGGGGCATTTGTTGTGAACAAACACTGAGTTCCTGAAGTGTTGCATGCCAACGTTTGAATTTGCCATTCCTTTAGGTGTTCTGGACTAATTACCTGGATCTTTTGCTCCTGTAACTCCTTGATTTGCTCTTGTTTTGCCAAATACATTTGGGATTTATTGCTATGCCATCTTGGTGCAGACAGTTCTGGGCAGGACTAATTGCAGCCAGAGGCTGCTTGAGATTTCTGTGGCAGAATGGTAGGATTAGAAGCAATCCCCCTCACTCAAGATCCAAAACAGGACAAAAGCCATTAAGCCACAACAAGAATTGCTCAACACCCTTTCAGAATACAATCGCCTTCATTGCATCACCCCAGAACAGTTCAAAATTAGCTCAGACAAGCACCTAGGATTTGCATTTCCTCTTTTGCCTATAGAGCCAGTTATGATCCCTACATAACCCCTGCAAAGGGGACCCCCATAGGAATCTGAGAACAGTCAACAAAATATTAAAGGACATGTTTTTGCACAGGAACAGGAAGCTCAAATACAAAGCCCAAGAAAAGGTATAAATACCCTCCCTCTCAACTCCATGTGGTCAATTGCCCAGAATCACAACCCATGCGGTTCAGCTTCATCAATAAACCATCTTTCCAATCAGCCCCCATATTTCTAATATCTTTCTCCCTGCTTGGAACTGAACCAGATGGAGATTGTAGATTGTAGATTGTAGAAGTTTATTTATATGCCACCCTTTTCCCTGGGGGGGACTCAGGGCGGCTCACAACCCAAAGGGGGAGGGGGAGACAAACTTTTAACATATAAGACAATACATAATTAAAAACACAACATTCATACCATTCGGGCGGGTTACAGTCTTAGCCCCAGGCCTGACGGGATAGCCAGATTCTGAGGGCTGTGTGGAAGGTCTGGAGGGTGGTGAGGGTACGAATCTCCACGGGGAGATCGTTCCATAGGGTCGGAGCTGCCACCGAGAAGGCTCTCCTCCGCGTAGTTGCCAGTCGGCATTGACCGGCAGATGGAACTCAGAGGAGGCCTAATCGATGAGATCTAATAGGTCGCGTGGAGGTAATTGGCAGTAGGCGGTCTCTCAAGTACCCAGATCCACTACCATGTAGGGCTTTATGGGTGACAAGTAGCACCTTGAAGCGCACCCGGAGATCGACAGGTAGCCAGTGCAGCTCGTGGAGGATAGCTATTATGTGGGTGAAGCGCGGTGCACCCACAATCGCTCGCGCGGCCGCATTCTGGACTAGCTGAAGTCACCGAATGCTCTTCAAGGGCAGCCCCATGTAGAGCACATTGCAGTACTCCAGCCTAGAGGTCACAAGGGCACGAGTGACTGTTGTGAGAGCCCCCCGGTTCAGGTAGGGGCGCAACTGGTGCCCCAGGCGAACCTGGGCAAATGCCCCCCTGGTCACAGCTGACAAATGGTGTTCAAAAGTCAGCTGTGGGTCCAGGAGGACCCCAAGTTGCGGACCCTGTCTGAGGGGTATAATGTTTGACCCCCCAGCCTGAGAGGTGGAATACTTGCCGAATTGGTGGGAGGGAAACACAACAGCCACTCGGTCTTATCTGGTTGAGCACGAGTTTGTTAGCCCTCATCCAGTCCCTAACAGCTTCAAGTCCCTGGTTCATCACGTCCACCGCTTCATTGAGTTGGCACGGGGCGGACAGATACAACTGAGTATCGTCCGCATACTGGTGGTATTTTATCCCGTGCCGCCGAATGATCTCGCCCAGCGGTTTCATGTAGATGTTGAAAAGTAGGGGGGACAAGACCAAACCCTGCGGCACCCCATATGTTAGGGGCCTAGGGGTCGATCTCCGCCCTCCAACTAACACTGACTGTAACCTGTCCGAGAGGTAAGAGGAGAACCACTGCAAAACAGTGCCTCCCACCCCCACCTCCCGCAGTTGTCGCAGAAGGATACCATGGTCGATGGTATCGAAAGCCGCTGAGAGGTCAAGGAGAACCAGGATGGAGGCGAAGCCTCCATCCCTGGCTCTCCAGAGGTCATCGGTCAATGCAACCAAAGCGGTTTCTGTGCTGTAGCCAGGCCTGAAGCTGGACTGGAATGGGTCAAGATAGCTAGCTTCCTCCAAGGACCGCTGGAGCTGAAAGGCCACCACCTTCTCAACAACCTTCCCCACAAAGGGGAGGTTGGAGACTGGGCGATAATTGTTAAGAACGGCTGGATCCAAGGATGGTTTCTTCAGGAGGGGTCTCACCACCGCCGCTTTAAGTGCGGGGGGAAAGACCCCCTCCCAAAGGGAGGCGGTAACAACCGCCTGGATCCAGCCCCATGTCACCTCCCTGCTGTTAGCAACCAGCCAGGAAGGGCACGGGTCCAGTACACATGTGGAGGCACTCACAGCTCTCATGGCCTTGTCCACGTCCCCAGGGGCAACATCCTGAAACTCAACCCAGGGGTGGTCTACCAGATTATCCCCTTGTGCCTCGGCTGGATCTGCGATTCAGGAGACCTGAAAATCTTGATAGATTTTAAAAAGTCAATTTTGGTCTCTCTGAAGTTCCCAGAAGATGACCTAATTAATTTACGAGTCTTGAGACAAAGTTCAAAAGAAATCCATTCATTTATTAGGATAAACATTTTGGCGTGTACTCCTGCAGAGCCAAAACTTAATGGCATCTGAACTTTACCCCTGTGTCCCCTCCCCTCTGCCACAGTCATAACTCACATTAACCAACAGGATGCTATGGCAGGTTATGGACATGCAAATTCAGATGCCAGTTACAAGAATATGAGACCTGACTCTAGCCAAAAGTATGCATGGAATTCTCCTCCCTTCTCTATGCCACTTGATAGTAGTCATGGCAACACTTTACAAGTTGACATTCTGCTTAGGATTGCATTGGCTTTTTTGGCAGCTGATGCACACTGCTGGCCAGTGAGGTGCGGTGGGGATTATGGTTGGTGAGGCAAGAGCGCGGCAGCGGCGAGAAGCAACATCCCCGCCGCTGTGTCCAACAGGCGTCTAGCATTTATGTCCGCCATAAATGCGAGACACCTGTCGAACCCAGCAGTGGAGATGGAGGAGGTGGGGGCGAGGCGGCGGGCGGTGGCCGTGACGGCGCCCAGCGGAGAGACGTGTACCAACCTGGAGCGGGAGTTTGGGCAGGCAGGGCCGGTGCACCGGGTGGTGGCCATGATGGCGCCTGGCGGAGAGACGTGCAATAGCAATAGCAATAGCAATAGCAGTAGACTTATATACCGCTTCATAGGCCTTTCAGGCCTCTCTAAGCGGTTTACAGAGAGTCAGCATATTGCCCCCAACAATCTGGGTCCTCATTTTACCCACCTCGGAAGGATGGAAGGCTGAGTCAACCCTGAGCCGGTGAGATTTGAACCGCTGACCTGCTGATCTAGCAGTAGCCTGCAGTGCTGCATTTAACCACTGCGCCACCTTGGCTGTGCACTGGGCTGGGCTTCGTCAGCTTCTCCCTGCCGGAGGATGCGCAGCACGCGCTAAGCGAGAGCCGCATCTTCGGCGGCCGCCGGGTCAGCCTGGCATTGGCGTGGCCCAAGAAGAAGTGGAGGGCAGCAGGAGAAGGCGGCAGTGGCGAAGAGGCCCCTCGGGAAGCGCCGGAGCCCCCCAAGGCCAGGGGACCCCCCAAGAAGGCCCAGCTGATCATCTGCAACCTCAGCTTCAAGTGCATGGAAGAGGAGCTGAAGAGCGCCTTCGCTGCCTTCGGGACAGTCCTGGAAGCCTCCCTGCCCAGGAAGCCCGATGGGAAGCTCCGGGGCTTTGCCTTCGTGCAGTTCAGGAGCTTTTCCCACCTCCAGGACAGTGCACGTCTCTCTGCCGGGCACCATCACGGCCACCGCCCGCCACCTTGCCCCCTGCCTCCTCCGTGCCTGCCGCTGGGTTCGACACATGAGGTGGCAGCCGGCAAAGAAAGGGGAGTGGAGGAGGAAAGGGAGAGGGGAGCAGGACGGGGCTCCCAGTGGGGGGGGGAAGAGGGCTGCCCCTCTCTTCTCAAACAAACTCTGTCTCAAATTGAGAGTTTGTTTGAATGAAGTGAAGAAAGAAACACACGCACACACACACACATAAATTACTCACAATAAAAAAATTACAAATTGAATTACAATAATTTTGAATTCCCCCCTCCCTCAGTCTGACCTACATATCTTTTCCAGCTGTGTCACAGAGGATTTCAACTCTCCTCTTGTCCGCCCGCCATGATGAAAATGTAAATGTAAAAATAAAAAGGTAACTTAGGCAAGAGTTGCTGCTGCCAGATCAGGAGACAGAGAACCACGTGCCTCCTTTGCATAAGGAATTTTTCACCTTTTAACCCTTGCTTACTCTTATGCAAAGGAGGCCCGTAGTTCTTTCGCCCCCCCCCTGCACTTAGCACTAAGCAGAGTCATCCACATACCCCTAGTCCGTCAAGTACTGGAAAAACTTCTGGCAGCCAACCTGTACGTCAAGGTATCAAAATGCGAATTCCACCATGCACAGTTAGACTACCTGGATTACCGAATGTTAAATGAGGGAATAGAGATGGACCCAGCCGAAGTGCAAGCCATCTTAGGCTGGAAACCCCCATGCCCCCTCAGACAGCTACAAAGCTTCGTAGAGATAAGGAACTTCTACAGGCAATTCATCCCCTCCTTTACGAAAATTGCCAAACCTCTAACAGACCTCTTGAAGACAGAGAGCCCAGGAATGAAACCTCATCTGGGACAGTGGGACCTAACCTGCCAAGAGGCATTTGAAACACTAAAAGAAATGTTTGCAAAGGAGCCGGTGCTGAAGCATCCTGACCCCGAGCAACCCTTCGTGATCCAGGCAGATGCCAGCAACATGGCACTGGGAGCGGTGCTACTCCAAAGAAACAAACAAGGAAACTTACAATCTGCCCCTACACCTCCTGCAAGCTCACAGACACAGAGAGACAATGAGCCGCATGGGAAAAGGAGGCTTTCGCAATGCGATGGGCACTGCTGACCTAGAGACACCTTTTGGAAGGGGGCCAGAAACCATTCAAAGTGTGGACTAACCACAAAAATCTGGAGGCACTTAGGACCCCATGGAAACTATCACCCAAACAAGTCGATGGGATCAATACTTCAACCGTTTTGATATTGTGTTAAAGCACATTCCAGAGGGGAGGAACTTTCTAGCTGACACCGTCTCCCACATGCCTCAGTACAAATGTGAACGGGAGCCCGTAGTGGACATCATCATTCCCTCTACTTAAACAGCTGCCCAAGTGACCACCAGGCGGCAACACCATGACCAGCAAAACCAACCTGAAAGCGACCTAATCATGAGGCTAAAAACCGAACTGCTAGCAGACCCCTGGTTTCAAAATAACTAACACATCTTGACAAAAAGAGATGACCTTGCATGGAAGGGGCGAAACTCTATGTCCCAGAATCCCTATGCACCCTAATTCTCCAGAGAAGCCACAACGCCAAACCGGGAGGCCACTTTGGATTCCTAAAGACTTTACACTTAGCCTGAGGGCAATTCTGGTGGCCTGGCATAAAGAAAGATGTGGATAGTTACTTGAAAAGTTGCACAATCTGTGCCACAATGAAGAGATGGCTGGGAAATCACCACTCCGGACTGCTGCAAACAGTAGCAGAGCCAAAGAGGCCATGGGAGGAGATCACAATGGACTTTAAAGTGGGCAAAACACAGTGATTTGGACAGTAATAGACCTGTTCTCCAAACAGGCACACTTCATACCCTGAAGCGGACTACCCTCGGCTCACAAGCTGGCTAAACTGTTCGTGAAGCATATCTACTGACTCCATGTAGTACCTCGGATAATTATTTCAGACAGAGGGGTCCAGTTCATGGCTAAGTTCTGGAGGGAGTTCCTGCAATCCATTGGGTCATCTCAGGGTCTTAGTTCAGCATGAATGGGGTAGCAGAAAGACTGAACACCATGGTAGAGCAGTACCTGAGGTGCTAGGTGAATTATCAGCAGTCCAATTGGGCAGACCTTTAATCTTTTGCTGAGGTCACGTATAATAATGCTGTTCACAGTAGCACAGGAGTCATGCCTTTCAAAATAGTGAGTGGTATGGACTTCATTCTAATGCCTGAGTATCCAACAGATCCCCCCTCCTTAGTCAGCTTGACTGGTTGGATGTCGATGCTGAAAGCAACCTGGGAAAACATCAAAAAAGCACTGGCTAAAGTGGCACAAACCTATAAGAAACAGGCAGATAAACACCGGGCTCTGCAATGGCCATTCTGGGTGGGAGAGAAGGTTTACCTCTCCACAAAATATTTGAGATTAAAACTGCCTAGCAAGAAACAGGGGCCAAAGTTTATGGGACCATTCCCCATAGTAAAGATCATCAACCCAGTCACAGTGCCATTGAAACTGCCTCAATTGCTGGGGAAGATACACCCGGCGTTTCATAGTAGCCTCTTAAAACCCGTGATTGGATCCACTCTGAGACCACTACCCTGGGAGCTCCCAGATCCTGTGGTCATAGGGGGCCAAACCCATTATGAAGTTCAACAAGTCCTTGATTTGAGGTGGCACAGGATACAACTCCAATAATCAAATGGAAGGGCTACCCCTTATCAGAGGCATCTTGTGTGAAAAGTAGGAATATCCAGGATGATCGCCTTATAACAAAATTCCATGCAGAAAATCCAGGCAAGCCTGGGAAAGGAACACATCCCTAAGTTGTACACCTGTACTCAAATTGTTTTGTTTTACACAGGTCACATTTGGGAAGTGAGGGGAGCCAGATGTCAACTTGTAAAGTGTTGCCATGACTACTATCAAGTGGCATAGAGAAGGGAGGAGAATTCCATGCATACGTTTGGCTAGAGTCAGGTCTCATATTCTTGTAACTGGCACGTGAATGTGCATGTCCATAACCTGCCGTATCATCTTGTTGGTGAATGTAAGTTATGACCAAGGCAGGGGGGAGGGGACAGAGGGGTAAAGTTCAGCTGCCATTATTTTGGCTCGGTAGAAGTACACTCCACAATGTTGATCCTAATAAATGAAAATGGATTTCTTTTGAACTTTGTCTCAAGGCTCGTAAATTAATTAGGTCATTTTCTGGGAACTTCACAGAGGGATACAATCAAGATCAAGTGAGGTACTAATACCACTCTATAAAGCCTTAGTAAAAACATACCTGGGATATTATATCCAGTTTTGGTCACCACACTATAAAAAAGATAATGAGATTCTAGAAAAAGTGCAGAGAAGAGCAACCAGGATGATTAGGGGACTGAAGACTAAAACATATGAAGAACAATTACAGGAACTGGCCATAGCTAGTCTAGTGAAGAGAAGGGCCAGGGGAGACATGATAGCAGTGTTCCAACATATGAGGGGCTGCCAAGAGAAGCAGAGGTCAAGCTATTGTAGAAAGTTAGCACCTACCTCTCTTCTAGAAGAATGAAATATTCTAGGAAATATTAAAAAGGCAGAATATTATATTTCCCTGGATGAGAAAAGGAGAAACGTGTTTTTAAAGACAAAGCAACTCCCTGTAGATCCCTGCCCCCCAGCTCCAGGTTGATGGGATTAAGACCTTCATCCTCAGGACATGACAGGATTAGCTTCATTACCTCATCACCCAGCAAGATTCAACCATGTCTGGGACTCAAGACAACCTACAAAGTTACCCCTGCATGGTCACATGGGAGTCTGACAACCAACCAGGATAGCTGCCTTTACACAGGAACAGGAAGCTCCAAGATGGGGCCCAAGAGAGGGTATAAATCTCTCTCTCACACACACACACACACACAATGTGCTTGATTGCCCAGGACCTCAAACCATGTGATCCTGTTCACCATTAAACCATCTTTCTAAACAGCTTCCATGTTTCCGGTGTTTTTCTCTCCATTTGGAACTGAATTTAGATCGAAATTTCTTCAAACACTATTTTCTAAGGACCCGAAGGCCAGACAAGGAATAATGGATGGAAACTGATCAAGGAGAGGTACAATTTAGAAATAAGGAAAAAATTCTGACAGTGAGAACAATCAACCTGTGGAACATCTTGCCTTCAGATGTTGTGGGAGCTTCATCACCAGGAGCTTTCAAAAAGAGATTGGACTGCCATTTGTCAAAAATGGTGTAGGGTCTCCTGCTTGGGATAGATCAGTGGTCCCCAACCTTTTTATCGCCACGGACCAGTCAGCCTTTGATAATTTTACTGTGGCCCGCTGAGCGCGTCGATGACCAGCGCTAGTAGCGTAGCCTTGCGCAGGCGCAGTTCAGTATGGCTAGCGTAGATAGCGTAGTACAAACTGCGCCTACGCAAGGCTACGCTACTAGCGCTGTCTACGCTAGCCCTATGTAGCTGCGTAGGCGCTCTTAGGTTTTTTTCAGGAATCGTCCGGCCGCTGCAGCAATCATGGCCCCTGGCCGCTGCAGCGATCATGGCCCCCGGCCGCTGCGCGGCCCGGTGCCAGGTACTCCACGGCCCGGCACCGGTCCGTGGACCGGGGGTTGGGGATCACTGGGATAGATGACCTAGAAGGTCCCTTCCAACTCTGTTAATCTGATCTGATCCGAAGTAGAACCTGAGTACAGTCAACATGCAGTAATATAATCCAAATGCAAATGAAGAAGAAGCCATTATGGCTATATCTATTGTTTTTTAGTTAGAAACTTTGGACGACCAGACTGAAAAGGGCTAGATCCGGTTAGTTAATAGAGAGACAGAAATCAGGCAGGCCTAGTTCACCAGAGAAGACATGAAGTGTGCTATAAGCAACTACCGAGTATATAAATTCTGTTAACCTGTCACAATTTGTCAGATTTTCCTTTGCTTTGAAAAGTGATTGGATAGGTCCAACAGGGATTTTAGCCCATAAGAATTAAATTCAGGAATATTTAGTTTGGTCATCTGCAAGTTTTGTAGTTGCTCACTGTCCAGGCTTGTAAATAATTCAGAAGTAATTAATATTTAGCTAAAATAGTGTTGTTTGTTTAAAAGATGAAAAATGGAAGAGGAACTGAATATGGCCTGCAGGGCTGCCCTTGAAACATCAAAGGACTGGCCTGTAATGACGCTGCCAGCAAAAATAGAGCTTGGGAGGGCACAAAAGGCCCTCCCAAGCTCTGTTTTTGCTGGCAGAGGGTTGCAAGAAACCATCACAACCAAAAACCGAGCTCAGGAGCCCATTTTTGCTGGCAGAATAGGCACCCCCAACTCAAGTGATGTCAAGCTGGCCATACCCATCCTGGCCAGGCCCATTCTGTCCCCTTGAGGTCAAACACAACCCTGATGTGGCCCTCAATGAAATCAAGTTTGTCACCCCTGATCTAAGTGGTTAAAGCAACGGTAAGTGGGGTATTTGCATTCACAGAACTGAATCTATGACCATCAGAGTAAACTGCAGAATGTAAAAAGGTATCCAGAGAGTATGATCAAAATATAAAGATGAGTATATGGCTTTGACTGAAATAACTTTGCTTATTTTTAAGGTGACATTTTTTACCACACTCTGTAAACATCTCTGAGGAAGCAGGTTTCTAAAACAAAAAATCAAATTTAGAGAGAGAGAAATGTTTGGTATACATGCAAGTACATTTTTTAACATGCAAAGAAATGTTATGTTTTAACATGTGAAGAAATTAACCTGAATGCTGAACTGAGCAAGCAGTCACAAATAGGAAATACTGAATGGCTTTCTGAGTGCCAAAAAAAGGATATTTCTCTGTATTCTTAAAGAAAAAGAAATTATGGAACATCACTTTGTAAACAGATTCAGTTTCTTAAGGAGCACAGCAACATGCCTTTATTTGTTCATTTAATTATAGTAATGCCTAGTACCGGGATAGCGAACCTATAGCATGCGTGCCACAGATGGCATGTGGAACCATTTGTCAGGTTCGTTTTTGCCCTCCAGAGCCTTCAGGGAAGCCTCTGGAAAGCCCCTGAAGGCTCCGGAGAGCTAAAACCTGCCCTACGAGCAAATCAGACGTCTGTTTCCAAACTTCCGGTTTGCCCATAGGGCCATTTTTTTGTGCCTCCGGAGGGCCTTCGGGGAGGCGGGGGAGACTGTTTTTGCCCTCCCCAGGCTCCTAAGCCTCTGGAGCCTGGGAAGGGCGAAAAAAGCATGCAAAAATGGGGGGAGTGCTGATCATGCGTGCATGCGCGCTGGGGGTCATGCATTGCATTATGGGTGTGGCACACTGGTGCATGACCCCCCATGCACTCACCCACTTTTGACACGTGAGCCAAAAAAGGTTCACCATCACTGGCCTAGTATATTCTGTTAGAAATGGGGAGAATATAAATTAATCTAATTATTTTCCATTTGACCTACAATCCACCACACAGTTCCCCTTTTATGGATGAATGAGTTTACAAAGCTACATTTCAGGGGAATTATATATTTAGCTTAAAGAACGTGAATAATAATTTTCATTTACTTCATCACACCAGTGTTTAGACTTAAATATATACAAGGAGAGGGAGCAGGAATTTGAAGGCAGTTTAACCCAGCCAAAGACATGGGTCTTTCTCCAGATACGCTAAACTGTTGGCTATCATGCCAAGTTAGAGGTTCTCATATTTCAATTGCCTAAAAGCAAGAACATCAAGAGCAAAACATTTCTTACCAATGTCAAAAATAGAAAAACCACAGTCATTTCTATATCTTCTATGATAGGCATACCATCGCTATTCACCAGTTACGAACCTGCCTACTGGCAATTTTCTTGGCAATTGTCACACTACTTAGCATCTTCCGTTAATGATGAAGAACCTAGTAAGGGTTAGGTTTAGGGTTACTGATTGAAACTTCAAACAATTTAATTGACTATAGTACTGTCAGCTTGGAGAAATAAATTGTTCTTAAAACCAAGCTTCATATTAGAAGAAAGTTACTGTAATTGTTAACTGGAAAATACTTAAATACAATTGACCCCAAATTGACAATCACTCTCTTATTGGAGCAACTGTCTACTACCATTTAGCCTAATACTGGTAAAAATTCAGCAATGGAATTCTGCACATAATCTAATATTTTATATATAGTGTTCACATCTTCCTTTTCAATTGGGAGTCACATCTTTATGATGTTAAATGCCTGTGCTATGGGCCCTGAACAACATTTCAGGAATGCACCATTCAACTTTTTTCAGGTATTCATTTTTTGGGTTCAGATACTGCTCTAAATAGAGTGTGCTTAATTTGTCAAAAGAATTGGGAAACCCATTCATTGTGACTATAAATTCTGATTTATCATTCAAAATACACTTGATAGACTGGGTCAATTGTTTATTTAGTAATCTACTGGTATGTCTAAGAAAGCAATAAGTTGGTATGGTATGTGAACCCAATCTAAGTGCAGAGTTAAAACCGAGCCCCAGTGGTGGGTTGCAGGTGGTACGCCACGGTACGAGTGTACTGGATCCTGGCTGGAGCACCAGACACCGTTCTAGTACAGTGCTTCAGAGGGCCCACCCACCCACCCGCACTCCTTACTAGTGCTTTATGCTGTTGGTGCTTCCGTGCATGTGCATGGCGCATATGGAACAGCTGGAGCGTTGCAGAGGCTTGTGGAATCCGGAACCCACCACTGCCTAGCCCTCTATATTTTTCAGCATGACCTGGAAAAATGAAATTTTCTCTACAACTATTCTTAGAAAGTAGAGATATTGAAATGAAAAGTGGTACAAACCTTCATGTCATTCATCTATTTGTGTTATATTCCACCTTTTCTCTAAGAACACAGTTCAGATCCTTATTAGTCATCTCCTTTCTATATTTAAAACAATAATTTCTGGTTAAGAGAAATGGGAAAAAATATTGTGTGTGCGCATGCGTGCGCGCACACACGCCCACACACACACACACACACACACTATAATCAAAATGTAGAGATAGCAAATATAAAGACCTGCATATTTACAAGAAGCAGGAAAATTTTCCAAACATTGTCATTTTTTAATTTTTTTAAAAAAAAATATCAGTAAATTCAGAACCCACCTACTTGTGAGTCATGTTAAGAGCTATATCATTACTTTCAGATGTGCAAAAGATAGACTTATTATAGAGTTAATGCAAACGGAATATGGCTCTATCAATCTTTATGGATTATAGACCAGGAATAGGATATGGAATGAAGAGTAAGAATAAAAAGTACAAGGAAGAAGAAAAAAACATGAGAAGGTGAAGAATCACTACATGCTGTTTGCTTTCAAGTTCAGTCTGTAAGTCCCATTCCAGTGAGTCACATAAATTTAATTTATCTGATAAGGTGACTGTAGATTAATTTATCTGATAAGGTGACTGCATATGTGTGTGTGTGTGTGTGTGTGTGTGTGTTTTCGTAGATTTTAACAGGTACAGGTATGCAGGTCTTGGTATTGGCGTATTCGTGTCTTTTCCTGTGTAAGATTGAGAGTATCTTGGCAACGTTTTGACGAGATCCCACTCGCCACTTCAGGCTGGTGCCTTCGGCTTTATGCTTGTGTGAGCAAAGCGTGATCGGAGTTGCCGTCTTTCTATAAATATTGGTGGGAGTGTGTGGAGTGCTGGCTTTGTTGCTGTAAGCAGGATGGTTGGCTGTGTTGTTACATCTTGATTAGTTGATGGAGTTGATGTATGCAGATTAGTCGGCTGTTTCATAACATCCTGTGTGGCTGAGGTACTAGCTGTGTGCCCATTAGTCTTTTGTGTTGTAACGACTTGGGTAATGGGCTGTGTGATGACATCCTGAGCTCTAGTGTAGTGACATCCTGAATCTTGTGCTGCAACATCCTGGGAGGTTGGCTGCATTGTAACATCCTGAGCCTTTGCATTGTAACCTCCTGATTTCTGTGATGTAATGTCCTGAGCAGATGGCTGTGATGTAACATCCCAGGCTTTGGTTTGGCTCCGAGTTTGTGGTCTGGCCATGTGTTCATGGCGTGTGTCAGTTTGGTTTGTGTGGGGTTTGGAGGGGGGTGCAGCAGTTGGTGATGCCGCCGTGGTTTGACTTCTGGATGGTGGTTGCATTTCGTCTATGGGATGGGTTTGGGTTGAGTCTGGTAAGGGTGATTGGTGATGGCGTCCTGTGTTGTTCTGGGTCCGGTGTCAGTTTTTGTGGCTGGGACTCGTTTGTTGACTAGGGCTAATTTCTAGATGTCTGGTAGGCAGGAGTTATCATCACATTTATTCATGTTGTGGGGGTGTTTCTCTATTTCGATGGCTTCCATAATTATTCTCTTGTTGAAGTGGTTTGGAGATTAATTTGGTTCCTTCAAAATCAATTTCATGTCCTGTTGCTTTAAGGTGCTGGAAAAGGGAGGTTTTTTCTTCTTTTCTGATTGCGTTCTTGTGTTCTGCGAGGTGTGCATTTATTCTCTTATTAGTTTGTCCAATGTATGTGGCTGGGCAGATTTTGCATGGTATTTCATAGACTCCTTGGTTTTCTAGCTGGATCTTCTCTTTGGGGTTTCTTAAGATTTTGGCTATTTTTTGGTCTGTGCCGAAGCTGTCTTGATATTGTGTTTGTGGAGAATTTTGCTGATTTTATTTGTAGTGCCTTTGCTGTAAGGGAGGAGGGTGATGCCGTTGTCCTGTTCTGTGTCTCGGTTCTTGGGGGGGGGGGTGTCTCCTTTTGGATTATTGTGGTAATTGTGTTTCTTTGGAATCTGTCGGAAATTAATACTTTTGTGAGAGTATGTAATTCAGTTTTCAGGTGGTTTTTGTCAGCTAGGCCATTGGTTCTGGAGATGATGGTCTTGGCTACAGAGTTGATCTGTGCAGGGTGGTGATGGGATTGTGTGTTTAAGTAGTGGTTGGTGTTTTTTCTTTTCTTCTGGTAGATGGTGTCCTAGGGAGCCAGTGGGTTTTGTGTAGATTAGGACATCCAGAAAGGGAAGTTGGTTGTTAACTTCTATTTCCATAGTAAATTGTATTTTGGGGTGTAGGCTGTTGAGATGTGTGAGGATGTTGTCCAGTTTTTCCTTCCCATGTGGCCAAATTATGAAAGTGTCATCTACATATTTAAGCCAGAGTTTGGGTTTGTGTTCAGATTTATCTAACGCGTTGGTTTCAAAATGTTCCATGCATAGGTTTGTGATGACGGTGAGAGGGGTAATCTCATAGGTGCTCCTTCTATCTGTTTGTATCTTTGTCCATTGTGGATGAAGTATGTGTTGGTTAGGCAGTGGTTGGTCAGATCTAGGATGTGCTTAGGGGGGTTGTATTTGTTTTAGATAGCTGTCAAGGCTTCTTAAATAGGCACTTGGGTGAAGAGGGATATGACATCAAAGCTCACGAGTAGGTCGCTGGGTTGTAGGTTATGCTTCTTTATTGTTTCTATGAAGTGGAGTGAGTTTTGTACGTGTGAGGTGATGGATTCTGTGTAGGGCTGAAGTTGTTTGGCAAGAAATTTGGCAAGATACTGTAGAGGTGAGCCTATAAAGCTGACTATGGGTCTGAGTGGTGTTCCTTCTTTGTGTATCTTGGGGAGGCCATAGAGCTTGGGGCATGTGGATGATTTCTCTGTGGGGATGATTCTTTGCTGGATCTCTTCACTAATGGGAGAGGCTTTTATTTTGGATTTGGTAGGTGGTGAGGTCTGTGTTTAAAGGTTTGTAAGAGGGGTCTTGGAGTAGGTTGGATAATTTGGCTTGGTACTCAGACGTGTTCATCACCACAGTGGCATTACCTTTGTCTGCTGGGAAAATGATTATGTTGTTGTCTTTCCTCGAGTTGGTGAGTGCTTTTTGTTCTTCTTTACGTAAGTTGCTTCTGGGTGGATTGCTGGAGCAGAGAACATTGGTGACTTCAAGTCTGGTTGGCTTTGGTTAAAGGAATGAGGCTTTCTTAGAGAAGTGGGAGGAAGATGCATGTGACTATTGGGATCGTGTATGCAAACATTGAGACACTTCAGATGTGGCCTTCTCTACCAGTGTGTCCTTGGGACTAGATGAGGATGCTTTGTTAGAAGCATGAGAGGAATCAACATGTGACCACTGAGATGGTGCATGTGAACAATGGGACACTTCGGATGCAGCCTTCTCATCCAGTGTAGTCTTCCTATTAAGAATGGCTTGGATAATGTCTTTGTTACTTCAAAATTGCCTATTATGTCTTTGTTTAACATCTGGAGGTGCAGCATGTCCTTCTGGAATTTTTTGTCATTTAGTTGTGACTGGATGTTGTTGAGGCAGCCTTCATAAACTGTCCATTACATGAGGAGCTCATCCAAGTCATCGTCCATTGAATGCTGGTGTTTGGGGGGTAACTCTTCTTTGGGTTTGTCGCAGAGTCGCTGCAACATCTTCCAGGAATTCTTGTGCCATTGATAAAGCCTTTCCAAATCCCCCAACAGGTTCAGCTGCTTAGTCTGAGTAGGCTTTCTATGCTGCTTCAATGCTGAGATGCCTCTGCCTTTTCTGAGAGTTGGACATCCAATTTTGAGTTTTGGACAACCAATTCTTAGTTTGTGTCGGGGCTAGATGTGGGGTTCAGCATTTCTCATCCATCTGCCATGGCTAGAAAAGATTCCATGACTAGGATTAGCACAGGAAATTTCCTAAAAGTATTATGAATTTTGAGTTCATTTCATCTTTTGGCCAGTAGGGTGTTGTATGATATAAGCTTTGACATAGGCTTGTAGTTTGCAGGTTAGCCACCAAAGGGCACTGTGTGCAACTAATGTTTGAAGTAACTGGCTTTAGGCACTTTTCCTTTATTTGAGGTTTATAAAGCTGACTCCCAGTTTGGGGTTCCCCGTTCTCTTCCCATTTGGGCTGTGTTAGCTTTGTACTGTTAAAGGTGTCAAACAAAAGTAAATGAAACATCTAAGTAGTGACTTTCTACTGGTTAGAATTTGTGTACTTGCTTAGCATTCCAAAGCAAATGTCCTACTGCCTGTGCCTGGTTTTTCATATGCAAATTGACCTAGCCAGGCTAGAGGAGCTGCTTCTATTATGTAAATTCTGCTTCCATGGAAACCTTTC
Source organism: Thamnophis sirtalis (assembly GCF_051295495.1). Taxonomy (NCBI): domain Eukaryota; kingdom Metazoa; phylum Chordata; class Lepidosauria; order Squamata; family Natricidae; genus Thamnophis; species Thamnophis sirtalis. Next base: position 52,775,755 of record NW_028261384.1, read on the forward strand.
CATGAGGCAATTTCAGTTAAGCTTCGATGGAGTTTCTCTTAGGTTTGCAAAGAAAAGGAATCAAACTTTTAGTTTTGTTACACTCAAACAGTTCTTTTATTTTGCGAGATCAGGATGCAAACATGTTTTACTAAATGCAGAATCTGCTTTTCCAGTATATCAGAGGAGAAACAAAGAGTCTAGCCTGTAAGCATTCTTCCACAAACAAAAACAGGCTTTTCAGAACAGATTGAGCCAGCTAGGTTGTAGAGACTGCTTTTCTCATGCAACTCTTTGCACCCCTTTAGTACATTTTCTTAATCACAACAAAGTCCTTCTTCTCAGGATAATTAATCAGCCTTTCTCACTGAAACAGGATGTTCCTTTTTGTTCCAAGAAGGGGTGGGGGAAATCCCAGCAGCTTTTCTCAGTTAAATGCAAATGGTTTGGGAGTTTGAGATGCAGGTTCTGCCTCAACTGCTCTAGTCCTGCTCGGGGCATCTAGTTAGCTCCAAGCTTTGGAATCTTATTCAGATCAACTTTAAGATACGGCTGACTTTCCATAATCTGTCCCATCACGTGGTGTAAAAAGATGATTTTGCTCCCATGTTGAGAGAGGAGGCACACTCATTGTTTTCCGGTGGAGTTGGCGAATCAGAAACACAGATGTGCTCACATGTCATGGAACTACATTTCCCAGAAGGCAGTCTCTGTCTACATTTCCCAGAAGGTAATTTCTTAAAGGAGACAGCTCTTAATTACTACACTATCTATATACTGCTTGGGCAGCACAGTCACAGTCTAAAACTGGGAAAAGGTGGGTATTCAGGGCTGTTCGGGGACCTTATGGGTAGTTAGTGATGCTTGTGCCATAGAGGAAGCCCTTATGAGACAAAAGGAAGGAGGCTTTCCATACAGCTGTTTCTTGGCTCACGTGACCTGTAGTAAGGAATACATGTGTTAAGTGAAATACAGACTCCAGACTTCCTAGCCTTTATGCTTGTTGACTGGAAGTTTGAGCTAGAAGCATCCAGAGGAACATGGCTCTCCCCTTCCTGCCTGCCCTTTAGATAACTCTTGTTTTCATTATATTTGTTGTGCAGCCTGTAGGAATGTTTCTTGACGTGTCTTTGTCATATTAGCAGTTGAGCTAGCTGAACTAGTACTTTGATATGAATTGGTTACTGGGTTTAGAAATGCATAACCAAAAAGAATTCATTCTTTATTGGGCTAAATTTCACCTTGAAACATTACAGTACAATATCACAAGTTAATAAACTGACCACATATCCTAGAATGAGTATAGCTATACCTCAGTAGAAAAAGATTTGTGCTACTTTTAAAAAGCTGTTTCATTGCCAGGTGTTAAGTTCTCTGAAAGAACCAGGCGGGAGGCATCTGAGGTAAAGGTAAGTCAACCAACGTTTATTAACAGGCAATGCAGAACAAGAACAGTAGACTGGCACCCACTCTCTATCTGACAGCTATTTATACGGAGCTGTCAGACAGGGAAACCAATAGCCACGCGTTTGACAGCCCGGCAACCGCAGGTCGCGCCTGATTGGCTCCGGCGCACCTGGCTGTTGCCGAGCTGTCATTCGTAAGTCCGAGGACTTAACACCTCTTCCCCCCCAGCAAGGGCGCATGCGTCAAAAGTGGTGCATGCGTACTCTTGCAGGTAGGCAGGCAGACGGCGGATATGCCCAGAACACCTCAGTTGAAGAGGCGGCACCGGCGAGAAAACATCACCGTGAGAGCTCCTCCCTGAAGGGAGTGGAGCTCCGGGTGACGTCACTGTGGCCTAGTCCAGTAGGCGGAACCCTAGGAGAAGGTAGGCCAGGCGGAGGGGGCGCGGCTGGGAGAGGCGGTTGATTTTGAAAAAGCCAGTAGGCGGCCAGGGGGTGGGAAGGGCCTGACAAGGGAAAGCCTAACTGGGCGGAAGGAGGGAATGCGAAGGTGGATTGAGCGGCTGCTGGAGGCTGTGCCAGGGGCTGCGATGACCCGGCGGCTGGGCAGGGATGGCCTGACTCGGGGAAGGCCAGCGATGGAACGATGCGCTGGAACTGTTGCGAGTCCGGGGCAGGCTGCAAGACGTCGCCAGCCGGCCTCTGCGTGTCCGTTTGACTGGAGGCCTCCGGGGGGTGGTGGCGCCTCAGTTGATCCAGGTGGCGCCGCCACTCGCTGCCATCGGGTAGGTGGACCCTATAGGAGATGGGGCCGGTTACATCGGTGATGGTGGCAGGCACCCACCGAGGGTCCCCTGGGTAGTTACGGGCCAAACCAAATCCCCAACAGTAAAGGATCGGGAAGGGTGCCCCAGGTTGCCAGGCTGAAGCCCTGAATAGAGGGGGTATAGTCTATCCAGGGTGGTCCGCAGGCGACGACCCATCAACAGCTCCACGGGGCTTTGCCGCGTGTGGTGGCAAGGAGTGGAGTGCTGGGCCAAAAGGTAAGCATCCACCCTTGCCTGCCAGTCGCCACGGTCCATGCGGCCCAAAGCCTCCTTGGCCAATCGGACCGCCCTCTCCACCAAGCCATTGCTGGCTGGATGGTAAGGTGCGACTGGGGCATGGCAGATCCCTTGGGTGGCCAGGAAGGCCCGGAAGACTGCGGATGCAAATTGCGGTCCGTTGTTGGACACCACCGTGTCCGGCAACCCGTGGGTAGCGAACAAGCATTGCAGAGCCCACACCTCTCCGCCGTGGTGGAACATATGGGGACTAGCTCCACCCAGCGCGAATAGGCATCCACAGCGACCAGGAAGACTTGGCCGTGGAAGGGACCTGCAAAGTCAAGGTGAAGGTGGGACCAGGGCCCGCGTGGCATCTCCCACTCCTGAGAGGAGAAGGAGGGGGGAGCGGGGCGGGACACCTGGCAAGGGTCGCACCTGCCGACCAGGCCTCAATGTCACTGTCAAGGCAGGGCCACCATACATAGCTCCGGGCCAGCGCCTTCATGCGCGCGACCCCAGGGTGATTGGCATGGAGCCACTGGAGGACCTGGTGGCAGAGGGCTGAAGGGATGATCACCCGGTCACCCCATAGAAGGCAACTGCAGTGGAGCGACAGCTCCAACTGACGAGTTTTAAAAGGGCGGCAGTCGGAAGGGACGCCCCCCCCCCCATGGCAGGACCCATGCCATGATCTGCGAGAGGACAGGGTCAGCTTGCGAGTGGGCGGCCACGTCAGAGGCAGTTAGAGGGAGTTCCAGCTCAGCGATGGAGAGGACGGAGAGGCAAGGGACCAGCTGGGGGTCCGAGCAGGGGAGGGGGCAGTGGCTGAGGGCAGCGGCATGCCCTAGTTGCTTGCCCAGACGGTAGCACAGCGTGTAGGAATACGCAGCTAGGAACTCTGTCCAACGGGTCATCCTGGGAGACAAGATGGGGGGGGTCGGCCTATCACCAGCCAAAAGCCCAAGGAGAGGCTTATGGTCAGTGTAGAGTGTAAAGTGCCGACCGTAGAGGTAATTGTGGAACTTTTTAACCCTGGACACAGCAGCCAGAGCCTCCTTGTCGATCTGGCTGTAGTTCCTCTTGGCCGAGGAAAGTGTCCAGGAGTAAAAAGCGATGGGGGCTTCTGAGCCATTGGGCAGAATATGGCTCAGGACTGCCCCCAAGCCCATGGGAGAGGCGTCACAAGCTAAAGTCAGGGGCATCTTGTCGCTATACTGGACTAAGACTGCCTCTGATGTCAGCAAGGATTTGACAGCCGCGAACGCATGCGCTTCGCGGCTGCCTCATTGCCAGGCCGCGGATCGGTCGAGCAACCGATGCAGCGGCTCGGCTAGTGATGCCTTGTGAGGGAGGAACGGCGCGTAAAAGTTTAAAAGGCCAAGGAACGCTTGCAGCTGCGCCTTAGAGGTGGGTGCAGGGGCGTTCTTGATGGCCGTGATTTTAGAAGGGGTGGGGTGGATTCCCTGAGTGTCAATCATGAAGCCCAGGAACTCCACCCGAGGCACAGCAAAGGAGCATTTGCTGAGCTTTAATTTGAGACCCGTGCCCCTAAAACGGTCGAGGACCTTCCAAAGGACTTCAATGAGCCCTGAGTAGCTGTTTGCAGTGATCAGGACATCATTGAAGTAGGGGACAACGCCGGGGAACCCATGGAGCAAGCGTTCCATGAGGCTCTGGAAGATCCTCGGGGCAACGGAAACGCCGAATTGGAGGCGGCGACAACGGAAGGCCCCGCAGTGGGTGACGATGGTCTGGGCAGCCGCCGCATCATCATCCACCGGGAGCTGCTGGTAGGCCTGCACCATATCCAGTTTGGTGAAAATGCAGCCCTGCCCCAAGGAGTGGAGCAGGTGCTGCACGACAGGGACTGGATAGGGGTTTGCCTGGAGGCCAAGGTTGATAGTCGATTTGTAGTCGGCGCAGATCCTGATGGACCCGTCGGCCTTCACGGGGACCACTATGGGGGTCTCCCAGCGTGAATGGTTGACGGGCTCCAGGATGCCCTGCGCCAACAGCTTATCTAGTTCAGCATCAACCTTAGGCCTCAAGGCAAAAGGCACCCTGCGGGCCTTCAGCCGGATGGGGGCAACCTGGGGGTCTAAGTTGAGGGAGATAGGGGTCCCCTTATACCGCCAAAGCTCACCATTGAAGACATCGGTGTAGTCCTTGAGGACAGCCGCGATGTCAGGGGGCGTGTCCGCCACAGAATGCACCCCAGAGAGGGATAAGCCCAGAGGGACGAACCAGTCAAGGCCCAAAAGAGATGGGAGGGGTTTCTGAACCACCAGGACCTGCAGGAAGCAACATTTTCCCCCGTACTGCACCCGCACCCCATAGTAGCCCAGGGTAGGAATATGAGTCCCCTGGTAGTCCCTGAGCAAAGTGTCCGCTGGAGAGAGCTGCGACTTGGGGACTCGTGGGCACAGACGGGAGAAAGTTGCCCAGGATAGGAGAGACCGGGAGGAGCCTGAGTCCACCAGGGCGCAGCAGTCATCACAGCGGGCTTGCTGGCGTCGGGGCTGCTGGTTTCTAGGCGGCGCAGGAGGACGTAGACAGGGAGAGGCGCTGGAAGTGGCAGGGTGGCCCGGCAGACCTGTGCCAGGTGGCCTTTCTTGCCGCAGCGGTGGCACACTGAAGTCTTGAAGGGGCAGGACGCTCGGGCGTGGTTGCCTCTGCAGCTGAGGCAGGTGGCGGCCGCCGCAGCAGCACAGGCTTGAGGAGGCTGAGGACGCCGGTGAATGGCCCTCAGGCGATCGACCTGGTCTTCACAGAATGGGTCAGGCAAGGGAACCAGTTCGTCAATGAGGCAGGTCGAAGGAGAAGGAGGCAGTGGAGGCGGAGGGGTTGGTGCAGGCAGAGCAGGCACTGGCGGCAGGGCAGGCACGGGAGGCAGGTAGCGGGCCATTTCCATGGTTGACAGCTCCACGAGCTCCACGGCCTGCGCCTCTTCGACTGATATAGTCAGCGTGATGTCTGTTTTTGCGAGGAGGCGCTGCCTGAGGAAGATGTCCTTTAGGCCGCAGACGAACTGCTCAGTCAGATTGTCCTCCAGGTCGGGGAATTCGCATTGTATAGCGGCAAACTGTAGCGCCTGGAGGAACTGATTGATCGAGTCAGCCGCCTTTTGGACACACCGGGGGAAGGCGTACCGGTGTGTAATTTTCGAAGGCGTTGGGGCGTAATGAGCCTTGAGCCCCGCCATGAGCTCATCCCATGTCAAATCGTAGACGGGCCGTGGGGCCGCGAAGGAGTGAGCCGTCCCAAACATCTCGGGGCCACAGGCAGTCAGGAAGAACCCGCACTTTCTGGCCTGTGAATACCCTTGCTGGTTGTTTGCGATTAAAAAACATTCGAACCGCTCCAAGAAAGCGGCCCAGGATTCACCGGCCGTCCCAAAAGGAGCGAAAGCGGGCATCCCAGCCATGGCTATATGCCGTTGAGGCGTAGCGAGGTGCGAAGGAGATTTCCCGGCAAGGCGGGGCGCCTAATAATTGTTTGCTTGCCCTGTAGGTTGAACTCAGAGCCCGTGATCCCACCAGCTCGTCGCCAGTGTTAAGTTCTCTGAAAGAACCAGGCGGGAGGCGTCTGAGGTAAAGGTAAGTCAACCAACGTTTATTAACAGGCAATGCAGAACAAGAACAGTAGACCGGCACCCCCTCCCTGTCTGACAGCTATTTATATGGAGCTGTCAAACAAGGAAACCAATAGCCGTGCGTTTGACAGCCCGGCAACCGCAGGTCGCGCCTGATTGGCTCCGGCGCGCCTGGCTGTTGCCGAGCTGTCATTCGTAAGTCCGAAGACTTAACACCAGGATATAAATTGAGTTCTTTAGAATTGTATGTTACATCTTATTTAGGGAGGAATTTGTCATATTTTGCAGCCTTCAGAACTTTTTACTGAAGAGATAGACTTCCTAAAGTTCATAAAACATACTAAACTATTAAATAGTTTCTTTAGTTCTTAGTAAGAAATCGTTGTTGAGCAAATCACAGCTTTGTATGCTGGCTGAACAGAGTAATATTAGGTAATGTTTTCTTCTTACAAGTTACGCATTAGTCTCTGGTTTTGATTACTATCCAATGCACACATCCTGAGAAACAATTTCAGTTCCAGCAAAAACTGTAAACAATATCTAGGCCAAGAGCTGTTTCCCTCTCTGTTTCTGGAATGATATTATGGGGAGGACAAATGCTTGGTTTCCTGTCACAGATGTCATCCAGCTGTTAAGGAAGAATTGCTTCAAGGTGTCTGTAGTACCTTGAAGTGATGGCTTCTTGGGTGCCTATGGATTCCATATTTGATCTAACTTAGAGGGCTGACAATATCTCATAGTTCTCAGACTAATGATTATAGGCTTTATAAACAACTATCGAAAGGTGGAGAAAATAGATGTATTTGCAGGTTCAAATGTAATAAAATCTATGATATTCCATATTTCTATGATTGATTAATTTATATAGGGTAAATCTCTAATATTTTCTTTGGTTCATTTTAAAAAAGATGGAAGCCTTTATCAACCGTACTGGACCCAGTGGAAATTTGGAACTGCAAAACTGCGGAAGTGAAAATTTCCTCTATTTTGCCTATGGTAGTAATTTGTTGCGGGAAAGAATAATGTTAAGAAACCCTTCTGTGGTTTTCCTTACCATAGCACAATTACTGGTTTGTACTATCTTTCACTTCTTTCCTAGTAGAAACCAATATTAGTAAGTTAGTTAGTAATACTTAAAGTTGTAACTATATAATACAAGGGATGCATGTTGAATGTTTTCTTCAGTCTCTGTTGAGTTTGTTTCTTTGATTATTTTTACAGAGAGAAAAAAGTTTAGTAATGTTTATCCCTAATGTTTCAAAGCCAGTTAGTTGCCCAATTACTTGTTTGTTGTTGCAAGTATTCAAAACACAGATTTCAAGTCAATTTTCAACAATAGAAATGTGGCTCATTGTGACTTTTTATTTCTGATCTCATTTCTAATTAAAATTTTCTATAGATAGAATTTTAACCAGGTATGTGCTTCTTTTGTTTTTCTAAATGTTTCATTCACTATATTATAGGAAAACAAGAAACTTAAAACTGGATATTACTGACCTTCCTGTTTTAATTCACAGGATTATAAACTTGCTTTTGGTTCTCATCAAGGGAAACCAAGTCTCCAGTGGAAAGGAGGTACAGCTACTATTGTCTCTAGCCCTGGTGAAGAAGTATGGGGGATAATATGGAAAATGAATACTAGTGATTTATATTCTCTGGATAGGTGTGTTGCATACAGTTCTTTCCTTGTCTATCAATGTATGCGCAGTTTATATTGTTAAAATCTTATTTTGTTGATTTTTGTTGTTTACTTCTCAAGATTTCTCCAAACTAAAAAAAAATCCTTTAATTATAGAGGTTTCCATTATGGGTATCATATTCCTTAACTTATAACAGTTCATTTAGTGACTGTTTGAAGTTACAACACCACTGAAAAAGCAGTTTATGACCATTTTCACACTTAGACCATTGCAGCATCCCCACGGTCATGTGATCACAATTCAGATGTTTGGCAACTGACTCATATTTATAACAGTTGCAGTGTCTCAGGGTCATTCCCTTTTGTGACCTTCTGACAAGCAAAGTCAATGGGGAAGCAGATTCACTTATAACCATGTGGCTAACTTAACAGCTGCAGTTGATTCATTTAGCAACTGTAGCAAGAAAGGTCATAAAATGGGACAAATGTTTCACTCAGGAACATAAATTTTGGCTTCAATTGTGGTTGTAAATTGAGGACTACCTCTATTGGTATCAAAATGAAATACCTATTACAAATTGACCAGTAAAATTGAACTTGGACTCCTAGTGTTTGCTATGTATTTTGAAAAATAATCTAGGCTTTGGTTTGTTTATATCCCACCATTCTTCCCAATTTCCAGATGATATCTAAATAATTCTGCCTCCAATTTCAACTGCACAGCTACTGTAGTAAACTCAACAGAATCAAGCAGTTGTCATCTTTAAAAAAAAATTATTTATACATTTTTCCTTCTTTAAAATACATACCGTATTTTTCGGAGTATAAGACGCACCTTTTTCCCTCAAAAAAGAGGCTGAAAATCTGGGTGCGTCTTATACACTGAATACATCCTTTTTTGCGTCCTGAAACCCTGCCTCCTTCACCAAAATGGCCATTCATAGCCTTTAGGAGACTTTCAGAGTACTCCTGGGGGCTGGGGAGGGCAGAAATGAGTGAAAAACAGGCCGGTTTTTGCTCAATTTTGCCTCCCCAGCCCCCAGGAGCACTTTATAGCCTTCTAAAGGCTAGTCATGCCCTTTTCTTTGAAAAAAAAAACGGGCCATTTTTGGGAGGTCTGCAGAGTGCAAAAACCTTTTTTTTAAATTTGCCTCTTCAAAACTTTTGTGTGTCTTATACTCCAGTGCATCTTATACTCCAGTGTGTCTTATATTCTGAAAAATATGGTATGTGCTTAATAAACAGTGTATTGTCTGGATCAATTGGCTTATACAAAGTATTAATAAACTAGTAGTAAAAGTTATAATTATAATAACATCCATAATTAAACTACCACAATTTACTTATTGTAGTATTTTTTTACTTCATGTACTTATATATTTCAGCAATCTTTCATCCTCTAATTTCTACCTTTTTTTATCCAACCATTGATAAAACATATCCCATGTTAAAAATATTCTGTTTCTTCCTTATCTTTTATTATTAATATCAATCTATCCATCTTCACAGTCTAATATTTTTCTAATTATACTTCCATCTGTAAGTGTGTCCTTATTTTCCCAGTATTCTGCAAATACAATTCTTGCTGCTTTCAACACGTGTATTATTAAATATATAGTCCCTTTATTGTAATTTTCTGGTAGTATACCTAACAAAATTATTTCTGGTTTTAAGTCTATATGTTGCTTTATCATTTTCTCTAACCATGTGTGTATTTTCATCAAGTGTATTTTTGCTTTTAGACAAGTCCATCACATATAAAAGTAGGAACCTGGTATCTGATTGCATTTCATGGACATATTATTAAACATCTTTGCTAGTCTTGCTGGTGGTAAATGCCACCTATAAAACATCTTATACAGATTTTCCTTAGAAGAAGTTGCCAGTGTCAATTTATAATTTCCCTCCCAAAGTTTTTGCCATATGTCTAATTCTATGTTATATCCAAAGTTTTTTGCCCATACTATCATTGTTTCTTTCACCTTCCATTTTAATATTTAACAAATAACTATATATCGTCTTTATTAATTTTTCATATGTCCCTAAAAATATCTGATCTAATGCTGTTGGCTCTTTATAGAATCCATGTGTTTTTGCATCTTTCACCTATCTTGATTGTATTTGCAGGTATGGCCACCATGCTAAATCTACTTCTTGATTTTACAATTTCTGTGTCCTTTTAAGTTCCCCATCTTCATTTAAAATGTCTTTATAAGTTACAATTCTTTCCAAGTTAATAACATTTGGATGTATCAGTGCTTCAATCATAGAAAGCCGGACTGGTATTTTCCTACAGTTTTTTGTTTTGACTTTTTCCCATACTAAAAGTAATGCATTTCTTACATAATGTCTTTGGAAATATCTATGTATTTTATTCTTATGATACCACAAAAAAGCATGCCACCCCAATTGAAGATTATTTTCCTCCAATAATAATAATAATCTTCTATGTCTCAGATTTACCCACTCTTTCAGCAAAATAAGTACAAATGCCTGATAATAAAGCTCCCAATCTGGTAATCCAACAACTCCCCCCCACAATTGTTTTTAGATTCTTGCAGCATTTTCAATCTTATTCTTTTTTCCCTTGCCATATATATTTCAACATTAATTTGTTCAATTCATCAAAAGAAATTTTATCTAACTTTATAGGAATTGTTCGAAAAAAAATCATTTTGGCAATATATTTATTTTTATAGTTGATATTCCTCCTCGCATCGATAGTTGTAGGTTCTTCCATTTCTCCAAATCCTGCTTAATTTGTTGCATTAATTTTATATAATTATCTTTAATTATTGCACATCTTGCTGTTAGATAAATTCCTAGATATTTTACTTTCTTGACCATCTGGAAACTTGTTTTCTTAATCAACTCGTTTTTCTGTAAAGTTTTAAATTAATATTTTAGTTTTTTCTTTTTTTCTTTTCAATCCTGCCACTTTCCATATTCTTCTATTTTTCTTATAAGTTTGGGACCAGTTTCTAATGGTTCTTCTAAAATAAATACTACCTCATCTGCAAATTCTTGTGGTTTATATTTTTCTTTTTTAATTTCCTTCCCTTCTATATCCGGATCTTATCTAATATTTCTGTTTAATATGTCCAGTGTTAATATAAATAACAGTGGGGATAGTGGACATCCTGTCTAGTACCCTTTCTTATATTGAAGTTTTCTGTCAAGTCCCCATTAGCAATACTTTTGCTGTTTGTTGGGAGTATATTGTCCGAATCATATTTATAAATTTCCCCCCAAAATTCATGCATTTTAATTGTTGTATCATAAATTGCCAATTTAAATTATCAAATACTTTTTGTGCATCTAAAAAACCCCAATGTGATTTGTTTTTCTGAGTGGACTTCATAATACTCCAATGTATCTAAGATAATTCTCACATTTTTAATTTGTCTTTTTGGTAAAAATTCATTCAAATATCTTTTAAGTTGTTTCGCTATTATAGAAGGAAATATTTTGTAGTCTTCATTTAATACTGATATTGGTCTATAATTCTTTATGTCAGATCCCTAAAAGTGATACTGCCATTCAATTGGGAGGGGGGAGCCTCGGAGTTAAATCATTAGCTACATTTGAAACAACTGAGTTTTACAACTTTACAACTGGTTTCCTGTCACTGGGAGACTGAAGGTCCCAACATCTCTGGAGGGATGTTTATGGTAGCCATGTGGGATATATAACTTTGATGTCTAACTAGAGATAGCCATGGGAATGTGTGCTTTATTGACTCCCAGGGCAGAAGAGTTAAGGAAGCATCTTCACACTTGTGTATTGGTCAGAATCTGCATTTGAACAAAGGGGAGGGGTCATTATCAACTTAACCCCATTTTCATGGCTTAAAGGTTTTCAGATGCTGCTTTGCTTCTAATGGTTTCCATCCTGCTTGATTAAAGGTTCCTTTTTAATTAATCAGTTTCAAGAGTCTTTACTTTCTCAAATTAGAGGAGCCATTACACTTTACTTGTGTTAAATCCAAGTCTTCTTTTGGAATTAACATAATATTTGCTTCCCTCCAAGACTTTTGGTATTTTAGATTCTGCCAGTACTTCATTGTAAACCTCTAACATTGGTATACTTAATGTATCTTGTAGATATTTATAGAGCTCTGCTGGCAGTCCATCTGGCCCTGGTGTTTTGTCATTCTTTTGTCTTTTAATCACCTCTGTCAATTCCATCATTGTTGTTTTTTCATTGAACATACCATATTTTTCAGAGTATAAGACGTACCTTTTTCCCTCAAAAAAGAGGCTGAAAATCTGGGTGCATCTTATACACTGAATGCAACATTTTTTGCCTCCCAAAACCCTGCCCCTTCACCAAAATGGCTGTGCATAGCTTGTAGGAGACTTTCAGAGAGCTCCTGGGGGCTGGGGATGGCATAAATGAGCAAAAAACGGGCCATTTTTTGCTCATTTTGCCCCTCCCCTGAGAACTCTATAAGCTTCCTAAGGGCTATTCATGCCCTTTTTTTGAAAAAAAACAAAACAAAACGGGCCCATTTTTGCCAAAAATGGGCCATTTTGGGAGGTTTGCAGAGTGCAAAAACTTTTTTTTATTTGCCTCTTCAAAACCTTGGTGCATCTTATACATATGTCTTATACTCCGGTGTGTCTTATACTTTGAAAAATATGGTAGTTTCCACCATTTCATGTATCTTTGGTAATTCTGCTTTTCCCAAATATTGCAATATTTTTTCCTCTGACACTTTTTCTTGATCATATAATTTTCTGTAATACTCCTGAATTATTTTCTTTTTATTCTCATTTTGATACTGTAAGTCTCCTTTCTCATCTTGCAATTTACTTATCAATTTCTTCTCTTTTTCCTTTTTCAACTTACCATATTTTTCAGTGTATAAGATGCACCCTTCCCCAAAGAGGGTGAAAATCTGGGTGCGTCTTATATTCTGAATGTAGCCTGGGTCATCTGGAGAAGGGGCAGGTGAAGCAAGTGCTGCACAGGAAGCATAAGACAAGGCAGCTCACCACTCTGGCTGCCCCTTCTCTAGACAACCCAGGCAGAGGCCCGTCAGCTTCTGGTCCTGGCCTGGGAGATGGATCTGTGATTGCTGCCGCCTGAAACACTCTTTTCCCTCCCTGATTGCAAAAACGGACATGCGTTCCTCCTGGCCAGATCCATCTCCCATTCCCAGCAAGCCCCTGCGCTTTTGCTGCCTCGGTTTGAGGCTGATTCCGCATGCCCCATTTTTGGAATAGAGAGGAAAAAGAGCACAGACTCCTCCTCCTTCTCTACCTTCTCTTTCCTCCTGGCCAGATCTGTCTCCCAAGCCAGTAGCAGAAGCCAACTACCCTCCATCTGGGTCATTTGGAGAAGGGGAAAGCTGCTTGCCTTACACCTCCCATGCAGTACCTGCTTTACCTGCCCCTTCTTCGGCAGTTCCAGGTGGCCGGGATTGCTGCACTGCCACCCAAAAAGGCTTTCCCGTGATCTCTGCAGCACCTGCTTCACCTGCCCTTTTTGTGTGGTTCCAGGCAGTCAAAATCGCGGTAACAGTGTTTTCATGTGGCAGCATGATGATATTGCTTGCCAAGAACTGCCCGAGAAGGGGCAGGTGAAGCAGGCCCTGCAAAGATCGCAGTAAAGCCTTTTTTGGTGGCAACACAGTGATCTCAGCCACCTGGGTCATCTGGAAAAGGGGCAAGTGAAGTAAGAGCTGCAGAGATAATGGTAAAGCCTTTTCAAGTGGCAGGACGGTGATCTCAGCTGCCTGGGTTATCTGGAGAAGGGGCAGGTGAAGTGGGCACTGCACAGATTGCAGTAAAGTGTGAAGTTCCCAGAAGATGACCTAATAATTTATGAGCCTCGAGACAAAGTTAAAAAAAAATCCATTCATATATTAGGATCAACATTCTGGTGTGTACTCCTGCGGAGCCAAAACTGATTAATGCTTAATGGCGTGTCCCCTCCACTCTGCCTTGGTCATAACCCACATTCACCAACAAGATGCTATGACAGGTTATGGACATGCACATTCACATGCCAGTTACAAGAATATGAGACCTGACTCTAGCCAAACGTATGCATGGAATTCTCCTCCCTTCTTTATGCCACTTGATAGTAGTCATGGCAACACTTTACAAGTTGACATCTAGCTCCCCTCACTTCCCGAATGCGACCTGTATAAAACAAAGCAATTTGAGTACAGGTGTACAACTTAGGGATGTGTTCCTCCCCCCCAGACTTGCCTGGATTTTCTGCATGGAATTTTGTTATAAGGCGATCATCCTGGATATTCCTACTTTTCACATAAGATGCCCTGATAAGGGGTAGCCCTTCCACTTGATTAAGTATTGGAGTTGTATCCTGTGCCACCTCGAATCAAGGACTCATTGAACTTCATAATGGGTTTGGCCCCCTATGACCACAGGGCCCAGGGGCTCCTCAAGTAGTAGAGTGGATCCGATCACGGGTTTTAATGCCAGATGTATCTTCCCCAGCAATTGAGGCAGTTTCAATTGCACTGTGACTGGGTTGATGATCTTTTACTATGGGGAATGGTCCCATAAACTTTGGCCCCAGCTTCTTGCTAGGCAGTTTTAATCTCAAATATTTTGTGGAGATGTAAACCTTCTCTCCCACCCAGAATGGCCATTGCGGAGCCCGGTGTTTATCTGCCTGTTTCTTATAGGTTTGTGCCGCTTTAGCCAGTGCTTTTTTGACATTTTCCCAGGTTGATTTCAGCATCGACATCCAATCAATCAAGCTGACTAAGGAGGGGGGATCCGTCGGATACTTAGGCATTGGGACGAAGTCCATACCACTCACTATTTTGAACGTTGTGAATCCTGTGCTACTGCATTATTGTACATGACTTCAGCAAAAGATAAAAGGTCTGTCCAATTGGACTGCTGATAGTTCACGTAGCACCTCTGGTACTGCTCTACCATGGCGTTCAGTCTCTCTGCTGCCCCATTCATGCTCGGATGAAAAGCTGAACTGAGATGACCCAATGGACTGCAGGAACTCCCTCCAGAAGTAGCTGTGAACTGAACCCTCTATCTGAAAAAATTCTTCTCGGTAAATATGCTTCACGAACAGTTTAGCCAGCTTGTGAGCCAAGGGTATTCCGCTGCAGATTATGAAGTGTGCCTGTTTGGAGGTATATTACAGTCCAAATCACTGTGTTTCCCCCACTTTTCAGCAACTCTACTATAAAGTCCATTGCGATCTCCTCCCAAGGCCTTGTTGGCTCTGCTACTGTTTGCAGCAGTCCGGGGGGAGAGGGTGTCCCCAGTCATCTTTTCATTGTGGCACAGATGGTACAACTTTTCACATAACTATCCACGTCTTTCCTTTTTTTTGTAATTGTTTTTTATTTTCAAAACAAACATACAAATCCACCTTCTTTATATACTGTAGAAAGTGTATCAGCTGGTTACAAAAGGCTTTTGTGCATCTCTTCCACCATCATCAAATATAATTCATATTAATTCAAATATATTAACTCAAATATTTATTATATTACCATCATCATACCTCCACTTTTATTTGATTATAGTTATTTAAACGTCCTTCATCCTAAAATATATCAGGATTTAATACATAACCACATGCTGGCATTTCATTTACTTATTTATTAAATCCTCCATTAACATTAAATCCTCATATCCTGTTTTAGCTAAACATCCATAATATTTAATACCAAAAATTTTTAATCCTCCATGTATATAATTTATTATCATTATCCTTTCTTCATTTAACTATATCCTATATCATAACATTTTCCCCTATTAGTTAAAACTTAACTGTGTCTAATTTTGTTCTTTTTTATTATTATTGTTATTAATAATCTTTATATATAGTCCAAAAATATTTCTAACCTTCCCTTCTCAGGTAACATTCATTATTCATATCCCATTATTACTTATCACAACAGCTCAACATTGTGTACATTACTATCATTATCAATTTTTATTTAACTATACCTATTATCACTGAATTTAACTAAGTTTAGCTAATTTTGAATTATACTCTTCCATCTATCAACCTGTATCTCTCCAATAGCAAAACAATTTTATATCTATTGCCATTTGTGGATCCAATTCTCCAAACATCTTTTTAAACAAATCTGTACGGACTCCACTTTACAACTCCTTGTTTGTAGTATTTCTCATATAATGTTGACGCCCTCCTTCTGTTTCCTTTTTCAGCTTATCTTTAATTCTCAGCAGTGTTATCAAATATTTTGCAAATAGCATTTCATAATCCATATGTTCTTTAATGCTTTTAATGCTTTCTTCTCCTTCTATGTCCTGTTCTTTGAAAAAGTTTTCTCTCCATTTAATTCCTCTTCAAATATTCCACTCTTTCCTCCCTCAGAAATAAACCAATTGCCACGAATATCAACAGGCTCAATCTCTTTATATTCATCTTCCATTTCAGTTTTTTTAATTTCCATCTTCTTATTTTGTATTTGAAGAACTTCCTCAGTTTTTTCATCACATTTTGTTGCCAAATGCACCAAATAGTCCAATTTTCTCTCAATTCTTTCCTCTGTAAAAGCACTGCTTGAAGAGACACCATGTTTATACGCAGTTGTATTTTTTCTTAGAAGCTCAGCAAGATTGAAACTCTCTGCAAGCGAAAACAAACTTCAGAGAAACAGCTGTAAAATCCTATCGGATCTTAAGCCAGAACAGCCAAGCAATAAAAGTGTGGAAATAGCTTACAGAGTCAGAAGAAATGTTAGGATAATCCATCCATTTGAAAAGGTTTATTTGGAATCAATCCATGTAAATAACATTTAGAAAGTAAGATAACCACTGTCCAGAACCATTACAAAAATCAAATTCGCCGGTAAGTTCTTCTATTCTTTGATTTAAATTAGTTTTTAGATTTTATAGGCAGTCCGTTTTTTTAAAACAATAAAAGATTCTCACCAGCTTAACACTTCTCCTCCATATTTCTTTTGAGGTCACCCTGACTTTGTCAGTCTTCACAGACTGGAATTTTTATTGCCAGCAGAAGACTTTTGCCTTGCTTTTCTCGGAGATTTTGGGCTATCCCCGAGATCAGCAAGATGTAATCTTCCTGTTCACCATCTCTTCAGGATGATTTAGGTCCGTTGGAACCCCCCAGCAATAAAAGTGTCGAGTGCAATCTCAGAGTTTTGAGATTGCGCGTCATCTCGTCATGGCATCGGCCCCTCCCATTCCCACATCTTTCTTTATGCCAGGCCACCAAAATTGCCTCCGAGCTAAGTGTAAAGTCTTTAGGAACCCAAACTGGCCTCCCGGTTTGGTGTTGTGGCTTCTCTGGAGAATTAGGGTATGTAGGGATTCTGGGACGTAGAGTTTCGTCTCCTTCCATGCAAGGGTATCTCTTTTTGTCAAGATGTGTTGGTTGTTTTGGAACCAGGGGTCTGCTAGCAGTTTGGTTTTTAGCCTCATGATTAGATCGTTTGCGGGTTGGTTTTGCTGGTCATGGCGTTGCCGCCTGGTGGTCACTTGGGCAGCTGTTTAAGTAGAGGGAATGATGACATCCACTAAGTGCTCCTGTTCGCATTTGTACTGAGGCATGCGGGAGACGGCATCAGCTAGAAAGTTCCTCCCCCCGGAATGTGTTTTAACACAAAATTAAAACGGTTGAAGTATTGATCCCATCGGACTTGTTTGGGTGATAGTTTCTGTGGGGTCCTAAGCGCCTCCAGATTTTTGTGATCTGTCCATACTTCAAACGGTTTCTGGCCCCCTTCCAGCAGGTGTCTCCAAGTCAGCAGTGCCCATCGCACTGCGAAAGCGTCCTTTTCCCATGCGGCTCATCATCTCTCTGTGTCTGTGAGCTTGCGGGAGGTGTAGGCGCAGGGTTGTACATTTCCTTGGTTGTTTCTTTGGAGTAGCACCGCTCCCACTGCCATGACTCTGGCATCTACCTGGATTACAAAGAGTTGCTCGGGGTCAGAATGCTTCAGCACTGGTTTCTTTGCAAACATTTCTTTTAGCATTTCGAACGCCTCTTGGCAGGTTAGGTCCCACTGTAGGGGTTGTCCCAGATGAGGTTTCGTTCCTGGGTTCTCTGTCTTCAAGAGGTTTGTTAGGGGTTTGGCAATTTTCGCAAAGGACGGGATGAATTTCCTGTAGAAGTTTGTGAACCCTAGGAAGCTTTGTAGCTGTCTGAGGGGGCAAAGGGGTTTCCAGTTTAAGACGGCTTGTACTTTGGCTGGGTCTATCTCTATTCTCTCATTTGACACTCGGTAACCCAGGTAGTCTAACTGTGCATGGTGGAATTCACATTTTGATACCTTGATGTACAGGTTGGCTGTCAGAAGTTTTTCCAGTACTTGACGGACTAGGGGTATGTGGTTGTTCATGGTCTCAGTGTAGATAAGGATGTCAATCAGGTAGACGAGGCCCCCCTTGTAGAGGTGCTCATGCAGCACCTCGTTTATTAACTGCATGAATACTGCTGGGGGCCCCTGCCATCCGAAAGGCATCACTTTGAATTGAAAGCTCCCTAGGGGGAAGTTGAATGCTGTTCTCCACTCATCTCCCTCTCTGATAAGTACTCAGTAGTGTGTTTTTCTGAGGTCTAATTTGGTGAAGACTTTTCCCTTAGCCAGATGAGACAGCATGTCCTTCATGAGGTGGAGACGGTATAGGTTGTGTACACACACCCCATTTATCCCCCGAAAGTCCACCCACAATCTCGTAGTTCCATCTTTTTTCTCCTTGAAGAGGACTGGTGCCATGACCCATGGCTTGGCTGACTCAATGAACTCCCTTGCTAGGTTTTTGTCTATGTATTTGCGTATCTCTTGCATTTCTCGGGGCGTCATGGCGTACAGTTTGGGCTTGGGTAGTTTTGCCACGGGGATGATTTCCATAGCATAGTCTATCTCACAGTGAGGAGGCAGAACATCATACTCGGCCTCGCTGAATGCTTCTGTGAGTTCCTGATATTCCATCGGAATCTGTTCAGCTTCTGGAGTTTTGTCGGATGTGGTTTCCAGTTGTTCTTGTGGGCTATTTTTGGGGGGGGGGTTCCTGTGTGGGTGGTGTTTGTGCTAGCTAGTGTGGGAGGGTTGGGGGGCCCTTGATATCCTAAGTCTGCGGGTATCCTCTTACCATCAGATGGTTGGTCCCCACTTGTCTAGGCAGGAAAGTCCCAGAATGACTATGTCTGTCATTTTGGGGGCTATTATGAATCGAATTACTTCCCAGTGATCCACTAGCTCTAGCCTCACTGGTTCAGTCAGGTGGGTGGCATAGGCTCCTTCCATTAGGGACCCGTCAACCTGCTCGAACCGGATCAGGTGGGCCAGTCTTTTTGCTCTGATCCCCTGTTTCAGGACTGTGGTTAGGTTGATCAAGCACCATGTGCAGCCTGAGTCTATTAGGGCTTGAAAATCCCCCTGTTTTCCTGTTTTTGGGGCTGTGAGGCATATTGGAAAAAGGAATGGGTGAATTGGTTCACTCACCATTGGGTCATTTTCTCCCTCGTCCTCGCTGTCATATGACTCGGGTGACTGGTTGTTGTTGCCTGGAGTTCCACCACTTTCGCCTGAGGGGGAAGGGGCCTCTGCAGCCTGGAGGGCTTTTCCAGACATGTTGGTGGTCTGTTTGGGGTCTCATTCTGGTAATTCCTGGGTGATGGGTCTGGCTTTGGTTTTGGGGCTGGGGTTGGGCATACAGCTGCCATGTGGCCCATCCCCCCGCATTGGTAGCATTTCAGCAGACTTTGAGGGAGGGCCTGCTGTGGTGCTGTGGTTCCCCGTTGCCTGGGTGATTCAGGTCAGGTTGATCTTTCTCTTTTGTGTTCGGTTGCTTTCTCATGTTGTTGGCGTACAGCCCACTGCCAAATTTTATTGCTACTTGGAACCACTCAGAGAGTTGATTTGGGATGTCGCACTATGCGGTTACGTGGGCCATTTGTTTGTCCAGGGAGAGAGGAAACACCAAGCTTGTCCTCGCATCTTCCAAGGAGTTTCTGCGCCACCTCACAAGAGCACCTGTTTTCAGTTTTACGCCACAAAAAATTGGCTCGTGCATAGGAGAGAGGATTTAAGGGGAGGAGGAAATGGCTGTGGGAGGTGATTTTTAACCAACACATTGTTAAATGCCCTTTTACAGGAGGGTGGAACTAATTTTGCAAAGCGAGAATGAGAGAAAGAGTGCAGGAGGAAATGACGCTATGGAGCACATTCCAGGCTATGTGGTGAGAAGTGTGCTGCCTTTGATGCTGCCCTTCGCAGTGGTCTAGTGGGGAGAGCAAGTGCCATGCTAGAGCCCTGCAAAGGGTCTGGGCCCCTTCAGCAGGTGTCCCTCCAAGAGGGCTTTCACAATCCTGAGCTCCTCCTCTTTGAGAAACCAAGTCCCTTTTCTGTCCCCATGAAAATCATCTCCCACCCCATGCACTCCAGTTAAATCTGCGTAGGGTGTTAGGGTTTGTTTTAAATTGATAAAAAGACCTGTTCTGCTCGTTATTAAAATCTGAGTGGAAATTAGGATCCCTGCCGCCTTTAACCGCCCAAAAATGCAAGGCACACAGGCGGCAATGATCTGTGTCAACTCCTGCAGCCTGGAACAGCTGATTGGCTGTTCAATCAGCTGCTCCTGCTGAATCAGGCTGCTGAAGCTATTTGCTGTTTTCTGCAAGGATGCTAGCCAGATTAATACTGATTAATACCGAGGCAGAGGCAGAAACTTTTTTTCCTGTTTTTCTTCCCCAAAATTAGGGTACATCTTATACCCCAGTGCATCTTACACTCCGAAAAATATGGTACATCTTCCTGATTTATTAGCATTTTCAAAAAAGCTTTGTTTTGTTCTTTTAATTTGTTGTGCCGGTTCTTTTTCCATTAAGTTTAATTTATATTTTATTGTTTCCATTTGAATTTTTAAATTTCTTTTCTGTGGTTCTTTTTGTAAGTCAGCTTTGTAAGTCTTTTATACTCTTATTCTAGTGTCTGTTGATCATGTTTTTTCTTGTTGTTTTTCCTTGCTATATAGGTTATAGCTAACTCCCTAACATATGCTTTGGCTGTATTCCATACATTTTGTAATGAGTTCTCTTCTTTTCTATTCACTTTGAAGAATAATTCCATTTCATCTGATAACTTTATGTGGCAGAGTAGTAATGTAGTGGTAGAACTGCATGTGAATCTTTTCAGTTCTAAACTTTATTTAATTCATTTTGAAAGCATGCCAGGAGGTATGGTTGAATGGACTACAAATAAGAGAAAATGAAAGAAGAAAATATTGCTGTCCTTTGGTCAAGTTGGTATTGATAATTAATACTGCCTTGTGATATCTTGAAATTAATTTATGTGAACTTTTTGTCTTAACTGGAATTGGGTTGTATGCAAACTTTGCAAGCTTCTAGAAGAAGAAAATGCCAGGTTGGTTATAACTTCCACAATTCTGCAGTTGGCCTTGATGTTGTAACTTCTGGGAGTTGTACTACAAGATGGGGAGAATCTAGTGGGCTAACTATGTTGTAGACCCACAAAGACCACACAAAGTTAGTGCTGATCCATTTGAACAAAAGCTAGAGTTTTAGTGGACTATTATGTCATAGGATTCCAAGGAGCAATTCTAAAATAACCTGTATTGAAGATGTTGTGTTTCTTTGTTTTTTCATGTACATGTAGTACTAGGTTTTCATTTAGCAGCTGAGATAACAATTTTCTGGATGCAGCCTTAACTATCCAAAATTGGACATTGTTTGCATATTCAGTTTCAAGAATGATTGAAAAGACTAATCTTTTAAGTTACTTGCAAAGGGATGTTACTTAATTATTTGCTGAATAAATAGCTGTTTCCAGGGGATGGATATATATACACACACACACACACACACACACACACACACACACACACATACATATTTGCTCTTACTTTAGTTATTTACTTGCCATTGCATTTCTTTCTCCGTTTCAGACAAGAAGGAGTAGAAAATGGCATTTATATTCCAATTGAAGTAACAGTTCGGATTCAGGATGGGAAAATAGTTAAATGTCGTAGTTATCAGATGAATGACTATGTCCTTGATCTTCCTTCTCCACAATATAAGAAGGTACTATATTGTCTTTTGCAATTCTATGCACTAAGGATTCATTTCCCACTGAAAGTTCATTATCTATTCTAGAACCACATATATAATTTAAGGTAATAGAACTTAGGAAAAAAATAATTGGTTTCATGTAAAAGATAAAAACTAATTCCAATACTGTTACAGTTAACAAATATGTGAATATATTTGATTTATGAGATAATTATCAAGTTAATATTAATAATTATATGTGTATAGCTGGGCATATTGATCAATAATAAATTTTACTGCTAACAATAAAGCTTTGCAATACAGTTTACTTTGGCACCATAGCTGAGTTTTCTGCTGTGTAGGACTTTTTACTCAGAATAAATTATAAAAAAATTACTCCATGTTTACTATAGATTCTCTTAAGCCCCTATCTTTCTCTTTTTCTCTCATTGGCACATATCTATGAAACATTTGCTGCATTGAAATAAGGTGTTTCTGTTTGCATGTTACACTGGGGTTTACTGCTGGTACAGTGGTCTAGCCAAACTTATTACTTTCATTTCTGAAAACTGGCAATATTGATCAGACATATGGACTCACCATGCATCTTGTATTATGTTGCTCTAATGGCTTTTCAAAAATTGCTTTCCTTTATTGTAGCCATAGTTGTAATGGAGGGATTTTCTGAAGCTTTGTACTTTTTATTGATCCTCCAGAATTTTTTTTAATAATCCTGTTAACTTGAATCCACTGCAGAGCCATCTTAGATTGCAATCGCCATCTTACATTCATCTTACATTCATCTTAACTGATGCTCGGACTGTAAATGGATTTGATGTAGAATTAGTTGCAAGTCTGAATACAAGTTCACTTACAACAGTTCATTTAGTGAATATTCAAAGTTACAACAGCACTGAAAAAAGTGACATGGCCATTTTTCACACGACCATTGCAGTAAAGTCCTATAATCATCTTTGCTGCTTTTCTCTGAACAGTCGCAACATTTTTTTTTCTGTATTATGGTGACCAAAAGTGAATGCAATAATCCACCTGTGGTTTTACTAAGTCATTATAAACTAATACTAACACTTCATGTGATTTTGCTTCTATCCCTTTGTTAATGCAGCCAGGCTGCATTGGGTTTTTTGGCAGCTATAGCACACTGCTGGTTCATATTTAAGCAGTTGTCTACTAAGACTATTTCATTTTGTTCTCAATTTATGAAAAGTGAACATATTAATTATATTCACTCTTATGTCATGCATATAATAAGATGACAGCTTGGTAAGAATTTTTGGAGGTTTCTAAGGTCTGTATCCAATACACGAGTACCTGGAGTTTCAGGTTATACTTATATCAGTAGCATGATAGAACAAATATAGCCTATTGTGTTATTAAACCGTGACCCGACAAATGCGCGCATGACAAAAGCACGCCGACAAAACCGCGGCGAGAAAACCACGATGTCATAAATGCTACTTTGGTCTAACAATCCTGTTAGACAACAGGACGCCAACAACAAGGCGCCAACAAAACCGCACCCACAAAAGCGTGATTTAAGTTAAGGTAAGGGTTAGGGTTAGGGTTAGGTTCAGGGTTAGGTTTAGGGTTAGGTTTAGGGTTAGGTTTAGGGTTAGGTTTAAGGTTAGGGTTATTAGGTTGTTATTAGTTGTTTGTTGAAGGCACGCTTTTGTTGGTGTTATCGGTGCACTTCTGCGCTCATTCGTCGGCGCGATTTCGACCTTGCGGTTTTCTCGCCGCAGTTTTGTCGGCACGCTTTTGTCGAGCGTGCATTTGTCGGTGAACCTTATTAAACTACTACCTGAAATTAGAAATTGATCAGAGAGAAACACTAATTTTTACTAATTTATCTATAAAATGTTCAATTGTCCAAAATTGATTGCCTACATAATTATACATAAAATAAACAACCCATATAAACTCAGGATTGTTAGACCAAAGTAACATGGCTAAAAATGGCTTCCTAATGACTATCCAATTTATCTAATGCAGTGGTAGTCAACCTGGCCCCTACTGCCCACTAGTGGGCATTCCAGCTTTCATGGTGGGCGGTAGGGGTTTGCTGTAACTCTGGTTTATAAATTTTATAAAGTAAAGTTACTTTCCTACTTTATAAATCACCATTACTGTGGAACCGGTGGGTGGTTAGAAAATTTTACTACTAACAGAGATAAAAAAGTGGGCGGTAGGTATAAAAAGGTTGACTACCCCTGATCTAATGGCTAACTAAGAAGTGTCTAGGGCTTTTTAGAATGTCACAAGGGAAGCGACCAACCTTACTATTGCTCAGGACAATCTCTAACAATAACTTAAACAAGCCCAATCTTATAGGGCAGACAAATTATTGCGTGCAATTGTTCCTAATTTTATCTGGTCTTTACCATATAAGTTCTAAAGGTAATAATCAGCACTTTGAACAGAGTCCAGTCATGCAGTCATGACACATGGTAACAAAGTGTATGAGATACCACAACCAAGGCTTCTTTGTACTGTTAAGGCCTAAGTGAATATAGAGGCAAAAACTTCCTTAGCCATGGCTTATATCTGCAGATTTACCAAGATCATTGAATCCAGAACAAACCCAAGTAACAGCACTGCTTCTTCAGGGGCAATATGATTCCATCTAGAGCATAGTTGTTCAGCTTTTTGGTTTGCCTGAGCCACATTGAGTGAATAGGAATTGTCTTGGCTGTGTATGAAATATGTAATATAGCCAATCTATATAATAATATACTTCCTTTATTATTTTTAATATTTTTTTATCTTATGCGGCTGCATTTGGCCCATGAGTTGGACCTGCAAGATCTAGAACCGACATTGGTACTAAAGTAATATTAATTATTTTAGGAATTCCTAAATTATTTCTAGCTAAGATATAAATGGAGCTCCTTTCAAGTCGTCATAGTCTTCACCAAGACTTCCAAAGTATCTTCACCTCAGTTTTACTTCACTAATATCACATACCAGGGGCCTGCCACTTTAAACACGGAAAGAGACTGGTTTCCCACAGAAAAGAAAACACTGGGAGCCTCGAAACCTGGGTTGCCAACTCAACGTCACTCTCCCCAACCACATGACACACACACACACACACACACACACACACACACACACACACACACACACACACAGCCATGCCTACCCAGGTTTTGTGGCTCCTGGTGTTTCTGTGGGAAATGGATCTCTCTCTCATTCCCTCTCTCTCTCTCTCTCTCTCTCTCTCTCTCTCTCTCCCTCCCTCCCTCCCTCCCTCTCTCTCCCCCCCTCCTTCCCTCCCTCCCTCTAATTGCTGTTTTTCTCTCTTTTTCTTCTCCCCCTCTCTCTTTCTCTCCCCTTTTCCCTCTACTTTGTTTCCCACTTTTCCCTCTCTCTTTTTCTCTCCCTCCATCGCTCTCTCATTTCTCTCTCCCTCTTCCCCTTCTGTCTCTCTCATTTGTTTCCTTTTTTCCTCTCTCTCATTCTCTCCCTCCATCATGTTCTCATTTCTTTCTCTCTTTCTCTCCTTTCTCATCTTTCTCTCATGCACACAAGCAGGATACCCACCTGGGCTGGGATCACGGTGGCGGTGGCAACAGCAACTCCTCCCACTGCTGCCACTGCACATTCAGGTGTGTAGCCGACTGCACTACACAGGAGAGCCAGAGCTCTTTCCGCCCCACATCCGGTGACAGTGGCTGCTCTTCCCCATTCCCCTCCTTCCTGAGTCGACATGAAGGAGACTATGGCTGGTGCTGAGCTGCCCGTGAAGGAGTGGAATCGCAAAAAAGCAGCTGGTTGCAGGCAGTGCAAAGAAAATGCTAGGCTCTGCGGTGAGGCTTGCACCTTTTCAAGGCAGAGAACAAGTTGGCATGGAATCACAGGAGTGGAGTCAAAGAGTTACGTGTGGCTCTGGAGCTGCAGGTTGCTGACACTCACACTAAAGTCATGTGATCAAAATGTAGATACTTGGCAACTGTTTATGTGATATTTATGGCAGTTGCAGTGTCCTGGGGTCACCTTTTGTGACCTTCTGACAAGCAAAATCAATAGGGAAGCCAGATTCACTTAATAATTCTGTTACTAACTTAACCACTGCAGTGATTCACTTAACTGACAAGAAAAGTTGTAAAATGGGGCATAATCTATGTAACAAATCTTTTGTTTAGCAGCAGAAATTTGAGCTCTATTGTGGTTGTAAGTCAATGATAACCTGTATATGTGTGGTAGTAAGAAAATGAAAGTAATGGTGAGAACTCTCCATTTATATTTTCAAGTAAGTCAACCCTGAAATTCCTTCCAGTCTATACTGGGGAATGGAATGGAAATGTTGGGTTTTCCCAAATTCTAATCTGCAAAGCAAAAGTTGAAAAAAAATCAATCTTTTATATTTTTCTTTACTTCTAGTTTTTTTTTTTTACCCAGGGAAATGATGACAAAGAGGCCTTGTCCAAATATTTCTGGAGATAATCTGCCAACATTTATATTTGTGTGTTGTAATGTAAACAGTTCAGGTTGTATAACCTGCTATGAAATTTAATGTTACAGCATGTCTGGAATAGTTTTACTGGCAATTAATGGCAAGCTCCAATGTGGTAATTACAGATTAGCTTAATGCCAAGACATTTATGTCCTGATCCTTGCATTTTGACTCTTTGTACATTATGCTAACAGAAGCTGTTCTCTTATTTTGAAACATGCATGAGTCTATATGTGTTTCCCATGGTATTGGACCAACAGAAACATTCTTTTATATTCTAATATTTAACCACAATTTTATCTCTGTAGGAATTTGTCCTTTTTCCCATCATTTAGCTACTGAACTGTAAAGTATATAAAATAGAAATCATTTATGTTATTCCATGTCAGCAAGGATTTTCTTGCCAAGCTGATAATATGTCTGGACTTTTCCCCCAGAGTATATACCTAAATTTTCAGTTACCTGAGTCCCTTGCCACCTACTGTCCTCCTTTAAGACCAGACAAAGCTTTTTAAAAAAGGCTTAAGATATATTACATAGCTGTTGCCAAATATGTACATGAAGGCAGTTAATGAATGCCACACTTGTGGAATTCATCATTAAACTCTGACTTGCCACTCATCTTTTGAGCCACTCATCTTTTGACGAAAGTGCTGGCCTCATCAGATTTTTGCTAACGTGGAGAAGTGATCGTTTATGCTATCTTGACCTTTTAGAGCAGCAATACCAAACTCAAGACCTGGGGGGCGGGGAGATCCGGCCCATGGGGTGCTTAGATCCGGCCCATGGGACCGGTCTGGAAATAGCAAAGGTCTGGCCTGCAATGCCTCTGCCAACGAAAAAGGAGCATAGTTTTCATTGGCAAAGGACTGCAGGAGGCCGTCACAGCCAAAAATAGGGTGTGGGCTTCGTTTTTGCTGGCAGAGAGCTATCAAAACAAACTAAAAACAAAAGGAGAAATGTTTCTTCTTTTGCATTTGAGTATCCAAGAAGGAACAGGAAATGAGGGATGAAAGAGGAGAGACAAAGAAAAAGGAAAGATGGAAAGAGAGTGAGGAAGGAAAAATAAGGAAAGAGGGGAAGGAAGAAGAAAGGAGAACGAAGAGGGGAGGAAGGAAGGAGGGAAGAAGGGAGGGATGAGATTATAATGATAGTGAGAGATGGTCTCAGGGAAGTCATACCTTAGCACTTGGCCACCACAGGTGCCCCTGACATAGCCATCATGACTGTGCCTATCTCTGGCCATGCTCCTTGGCCCTCTGAATTCAGACACAACTGTGATGTGGCCCTCAATGAAATTAAGTTTGACACTCCTGTTTTAGAGAATAAGTGGTTGTAATAACAATAAATAAGTGGCTATCTCGTGAAATTGGAGTCATTTTTATTATTTTTGAAATACTTTCTTAATTTGAAATTCAGTGGATGTTATGCAATGAACTGTAAGTGCTTTTGTATCTGTGTTGCTCAACTTATACCAATACCAAGAATGATTTATATTGACTTCTTGATGGAGCTAATGAATGCAACCAGCTGGCTCTTGCCCACTATTTAAAGTAAGGTTTGTTTGAATCAGCTATAATCTATTTCTTCATCCTTATTCCATTTATTTGTGTAAGTAACAGAAATCTAATGCTGGAACCTTTCTATTTTTGTCCTTATAGGTCATCTGTATGGGTGCAAAACAGAATGAATTGCCAGTGGATTATCAAAAGAAATTAAATTCTATAGAGACTAACAACTATGCAGGATCTGTACCAGTGTTGGAGGAAATTGAAACTGCTCTCAATGCATCAGGGAAACAAAATAATGAAGATCAATTTTAGTATAACTTGCTTTTACTGTGTTGGAATCTTGTGTGTCTATTTATCTTATATTACAATAGCCTAGATATAGTTCAGGGATGTCAAAACTGCAGCCCGTAGGCCAGATGCATCACGCGCTAGCTACGCCCATGCCATTTAGTGAAGAGGAAAAGTCATGATACATCACGTGATGATTCCATGATGATGCAAGTTTGACATCCCTGATATAGTTAATGTCAAAATAACTGGAGGATACTATATACACTACAAGGTATAAGATGATCCTTGATTATTGTTTACCTTTACGTTTTTCTGTTTCTGTATTTCTGCAATAAATTGACACTGGAAATGATTTCCAAATTGTTTCTGCACCAGTTCAATCCAGTTTACAGGTGGATTGGATATTACAGGTAGCCCTTGTCTAACAACTCTGAGTTCAGAAAACAAAGTTACAATAGCACTGAACTAATACTTGTTATGGCCATCCTTGTTATGGCCATTGTAGCACTCCTATCATCATGTAATCAAAATTTGGGCATTTGGCAACCCACCCACATTTCTTTCTTTCTTTATTTTTAATATATTCTTTATTTTTATTTTTATTTTAAATATACATCCACATTATGTGTGAACATAGTTGGTTCTGAGTATCATTCATGTTAATTCAATTCACAATAACAATATTAGTAAACTCTATCACATTTATCAAATTTAAGTAGTCCTCATTATATTGTTCAAACATACATAAACAAGAAATGCCTAACTCCTCATCTTTATCTCTATCTCCATCAATGTCTTTCTTGTTCAATCTAAACATTTTTCTATTATATATGAACAAATTTGACTAGGTATCATTCATATTGACACAATTCATGCTAACATTGTTAATCTATTGCATTTATAAAATTTATTTAATCATATTATTTAATCCTACATAAAAGGAGAATGTCTAACGTCACATCTTCTCATTTTTGCTTGAATTCTTATCCATTTTTTCATATTAATCCAATTCACAATAACAGTATTAGTAATCTCTATCACATTTATCAAATTTATGTAATCCTCGTTATATTGTTCAAACATACATAAACAAAAACTGCCTAACTCTTCATCTTTGTTTCTATCTTCATCTATATCTCTATTGTTGAATCTAAACATTTTTCTATTATATATGAACAAATTTGATCTTCCTTATATTATTTAAAAGTACACAAAAGAAAAATGCCTAACATCTGGAAACTTCTTTCTATTGTTTTTATTCATTCTATAAACAATTTATAGTCTAATATTTCCCCTAATTTTATTTCTGCTTCTTTCAGCTTACAATCAGGCCACTTTAATGTTTAAAGGTCAATTCTTTCTATCCATCATCTCTTCTCTTTAGTGCTTCAATTCTTATCCATTTTTAATTCACCTCCCACACTTCTCATCTTTATCATCTTTATATCTCTCTTTTGTTCAATCTAAACATTTCTCCCAATACAATCTTGTGCTGTCAATTCCCCCAGCTATCTGCCCATATCCCAATCTTCTTATCAAAGGTATCTTCCTGATTCTTGGATTGTTGATTTGTCTGTTTTATTTTCTTCAAACTTTCTTCCTTTGTCAACCCTTCTTTTGCCACAGTCCTTGATTTATTTGTTGATGTGGCCAATCCATCTGTTCTTTCTACTCCTCTTGTTTATCATTTATCTGGTGGTCCTCTTCATCAAACTGCAACTTAATTTGCTGATTTTTCTGATCCATATTTTTTTCCCTGTTCATGTTCCATTTGTTGGCTTAAATGATCCATTTCATTCAATCTTTCTGTTGCTTCCACCAGTTCATGGGCAATATAGTCTTTGTTCCTTGTTCTTTGCAAAATGTTTTCCATTTTCTTATCTGAACCATTGACTGAATTCATAATATTTTGTAACAGCAAGGTCATCTCATTAAGAAATACTCTCATTTCCACAGCTGTTCCTTCAACTCCAGTCATAATAGTGATGAGTAGAATAAACAATCACACCTCAATCAAATTCAGAGAATCCAAAACCCTAGAAGTATGGCTTATTAAATGAGGTTCTCCTGTCAAATTTCCATACTGCCTTTTTTCCAGCAGATATTTTTCATTCAATCTCCATTTCTTTCAAAACTAGGTCAATTGTTTAAATGGGTCTATTCCAGCATTTACTCAATACTTTGATAGTCCAAGATATTTTCCAAGTTTTTAAAGTCTACTCTGTGGTTTTAGTCTTTTATTCTGGCTTCACAGCATCTCTTTTATAAAATGTCTTTCTTATTTCTGCTTCAGTAAGCATAAGGCAATAAATAGCTAGAAATCACAGTGACCAAATATCAAGTATTTTCTCCTCTGTAAATTTCCAGGAGTCTAGGAGTCACTTTTCCTTTCGTCAGTAGATGGCGGTCTCAGCTTACTTTTCAGCATAGATCTCTTTAAAAATATTTTTTTCCACCTAACTAGTTATATTTTTACAGTCTCTTCTCTAGGATTTTTTTTAATCCTTGGGGTAATTTCTAAAGAAAAAGGAATCATCTCACCCAGCAACACAGTCTCTGTTCCCTGCTTTCTTCGCTCTTGCACTTTCTTAGATGTTCTGGCTACCCCCAGCTTCATGGCGGACATGTTGACTTCCGCTGCTCCTCGTTTTTGGATGAGGGGGAATGTCAGTCTCTACTTTCCTTGCTTGCTATTGGCTGCCATAGAAACAGAGAGGGAGGGGACTTGAGATATTTGGGCGGGGGAATTACTGGTGCTGCAGGATTATGAAGAAGGGAGTTTTGTTCTCACCATCTTCTGCACTTGCTGGTGGCCTATGTTTGGACTTGGTCAAGGCCAACTGCCTCGCATATGAACCTGATGAGGTTTTTTTGAAGATGCACCCCACATGACACCTTAGGGAGTTGCAGATTGGACATTGG
This sequence comes from Thamnophis sirtalis, assembly GCF_051295495.1. Classification (NCBI taxonomy): domain Eukaryota; kingdom Metazoa; phylum Chordata; class Lepidosauria; order Squamata; family Natricidae; genus Thamnophis; species Thamnophis sirtalis. Next base: position 52,806,631 of record NW_028261384.1, read on the forward strand.
GTTGAGGAATTGGGGGGAGGGTGCTGGGTAAACGTTTGATATGTACATGTTCACGACTTTTTGGCTCAGATCTTGCTTTCCTTTTTGCTGCTTTCAATTCATATCTAGTAAAAGTACTTTATCTCTATTCAAATGGAGTTGATGTTATTCTGGTTGGATATTGAAGGAGGCATGCCTGACATTAAGCCTGACTCAAAATTGGCAGGGCATTTTGGGTTCATAAAGACATTACATTTGGTTAAAAGACAATTCTGGTGGCCTTCGTTGAAAAAAGACATCGAATCTTATATTGCTAATTGTCCTGTATGTGCAGCTACAAAGAGACCATCAGGGAAATCTCAAGGACTGCTTCAAAGTGTCGCACAACCTGGTGCCCCGTGGAAGGAGATATCATTGGATTTTTTGTCAAGTTACCAGAAAGCCAGGGAAATACTGTGATCTGGGTGATCACCAATTTGTTCTCCAAGCAAGTGCATTTTGTGCCCTGTTCCAAGATTCCTTTGACAAAAACACTGGCTAAACTATTTATTTTACATGTGTATAGGTTACATGGAGTTCCTGAATGCATTATTTCTGATAGGGGAGTCAATTCACCTCCCTCTTCTGGAAAGAGTTCCTGAAGCTAATAGGCTCTGCCCAGGGCCTAGCCATCCGCAGACTAATGGGGCTTGTTCTAGAGCAGTATCGTAGGTGCTATGTCAATTATCAACAGGATAATTGGGCCGACCACTTGCCTCATGCGGAGGTAGCATACAACAATTCAGTACATAGCAGTACTGGAATGACCCCTTTAAGATAGTGTTCAGCCAGGAGTTTGTTCCCATTCCTGAACTGCCTCAAGAGAAACCACAAATCTTACCTTTGTCCGAGTGGAGTAATCAGCTTCAAAGTCTCTGACCCATGACTCGCAAAGCGTTACATGCGGCTCACAAAGCACACAAAAGTCAAGCTGATAAAAACAGGTCAAAGGTGAAAGAATACCAGGTTGGGGATAGGGTATTCTTGTCCACTAAGATTCTTCAGACTACAGAGACTAGGTCCTAAATATGTAGGACCTTTCCCACATACAATTGTAAAAATTGTAAATCCTCTGTCAGTACAATTGGAATTGCCAAAAACCCTTAGGCGAATCCATCCTGTGTTTCATGTGAATTTATTGAAACCTGAACATGTCTTTAATGCGCTCACCTCAATCCCCACCCCCTGTTCCTCTCCTTATTGAAGGAGAACAACATTTTGAGATTAAAGAAATCCTGGATTCTAGGAAACAAAGGAGACGAATTCAATATTTGGTAGCCTGGAAACATTTCCCTCCATCCCGTGCTGAGTGGGTGAATAAGTCTGATGTTAGAGCTCCTACACTCTGGAGAAAATTCCATTCTAAGTATCTTGATAAACCCTTATAATATATATAATTTGTTATTGTTGCTGTCTATTTTATCTTCTTCTCCAGGGAAGATGTCCTTTCTGAAGGAGAATGTCAGCCTCTACTTTCCTTGCTTGCTATCGGCTGCCATAGAAACGGGGAGGGAGGGGGCTTAGATATTTGGGAGGGGGAATTACTGATGTTGCAGGAGTATGAAGAAGAGAGTTTTGTTCTCACCATCTTCTGTGCATGCTGGTGGCCTATGTTTGGACTTGGTCAAAGCCAACCGTCTTGCATACCAACTTGATGAGGCTTTTTGAAGATGCACCCCACATGACACCTTAGGGAGTTGCAGATTGGACATTGGGTTGGGGAATTGGGGGGAGGGTGCTGGGTAAATGTTTGATAAGTACATGTTTGCGCCTTTTTGGCTCAGATCTTGCTTTCCTTTTTGCTGCTTTCAATTCATATCTAGTAAAAGTACTTTATCTCTATTCAAATGGAATTGAGGTTTTTCTTTCTTGGATATTGAAGGAGGCATGCCTGATACAGATTTTCAAGTCAGGGAAGAGAGATACAGCTCTCCTCGACCTGCAAGGCGCCCCCCTCTACTTCATCACCCCTACAGGATGGCTATAGCTCCTTTTGGACTCCTCTGACAGGGAAAGCTTGGAGCAGGGCTGTGGAGCTCATGGTCCTTGCCTCCGATAGTGCTTCAACTCACCCAATTTTCCTATGTCCCATTGCAAAGGTCAGCTGTCAAATGTTTCATTTAATGACCACTTAGCAATTGGAAATGCCATCCCAATCATATGTATGTATGTATGTATGTATGTATGTATGTATGTATATATATATGTGTGTGTGTGTGTGTGTATGTGTGTGTGTGTGTATGTATGTGTGTGTGTATAAATAGTATATATATATTTACAAGTCAAAAAACAATTCCCAGTTCAGATATATATATACATCCATGAAATTTTCTTTTCATATTAGAGATGTCCCTATATTGGATAATAATTCTGGGATTTAGAATAGTGAGAAGGGACTTGTAAGAAAAAATATATTTAATACAGCTGAAGTACCTAAAAAGATGAATCAAAAGTATCTTTTTTATAGATTAACAGTTGAAGGAGGTTTTGTGTAGTTTTTTGTATGAGTGTCCAATGTGGATCTTTGTAAAAGAATGCCCTCACCTTGACCAGTGAGCGTTTCAAAGCTTAGTGGAGGTGTTCAAAGAACAAACAGCCTATAATGATATTCTGACTTGATTTTGGAAGATAGGAAGAAGAGCCACAGACTGGAGAATGCTTTGCAAAAAATGCCTCAGACCACAGGAGGGAGGACATGGTTTTTGTCTCAGAAGGGACCCATCCTAGTTTTGCAAAGAGCAAAAGGAAAGAAGGCAAAATACGGTCTTGTAAGAGGCTGTTAATCTAAGCTTCCGTTAAATCTAGGGCCAAGTATTAGTTGTGCTAAATCCTGAAAGCTACATATTGTTAGCCTATGACCTACAGGTAAGGTTTAAATTTTATAGAGACACATAGGCTACTTGTTTTTAGGCAGCCTTGCTGGTTTTAAGAACAAGAACTATACTATGAAGTGAAATTCATAAAATTTGGGTGCGAGGACCTCTGCCGGCTTCCTTCCAGTCCTGCAGAGAGCAAGGCGAGGCTGACCGACGCCAATTGGGAGGACTCGGAGGGCTGTCCTGGCAGGGATCTCGGGGGCGGGGGTTTCGAATGAGGAAAGGCAGGGCGTGGACTTTCCTTTGACGCTGAAGTTCCCGCCGCACCCGCAGGAAGCCCGATTGATGAGCCCCGACCCTCGCCCCGCCTCTGCTATTTTTTCTTTCGCGAGCCCTGTCTATCCGCGTGCAGGTATGCTTGAAGTGCGCCCCGAGGTTGGTGGGGGCGGGAGTGTACAGAACGTATGAAAACAGTTGGGGAACAGGAAAAAAAGGCCCCTGGGGTTGCGGAGACACGGGAATTTGGAGCTGAGGCCCGGCAAAGAAGTGTGAGTAGGGCACAAATGACTTTCGCTTCATTGTAGTTGCGCTGCTCGTTGGGCTAGGCGAGGCAACGGGGGCTGCATTAAGCATCTTACAAACAACACAAATGCAACTCGGAAAAGGAGAGATCGATGCTCTTTTCGGCACCGCTTGAGCTCTTTTCTGCAGATCCTTAAATAGTTCCGATCGTCTTGGAAAGAGTTGCCGTTCGAATTGGTAACTGGCACTGGAGAAGCGCACGAGTAAATGTATGTGCCTTAAAAGTTCAAACCGATGAAATTGTTTACGGTTTCAGAGTCTGACAGTGCGGGAATCTGTTCTATCTCTTGGGTAGTTGTAAAAGGGAAGATAGGCTGTTAAAACCGAAAGTGCGATTCCTTCTTTGGAACGCCTGGCAGGAAAGAAATGTGAACCTTTCATGGAAAGAGGAATAGATTATATTAGTGGAGAAAAATGTCAACTTACAAGCTATCAATAAACATGAGCAAGGAGGCAAGGAAGATCTAATAAAAAAATTCTTGAAAAGCCTTTTCTGAGAGCAGCTGATAATAAAAAGGAGAGGAAAACAGCCTTTCCCAAAACCAGCAGTGCTCCGTTTTGTTTTCTCAGAAAGCCACAGTTTATTTAAATCAGATTGCAGAACATTGGCTAAGTTTCACCTGACATCAGATGCTAACAAGCTGCAGTGCTTTAAAATCTTGTGAGTTTTGATCAAAGGGTAGGGTATGGATAAGAGTAATACTTAAAAGCCTGTGCCAGTCTTCCCTTAATGAGACATCGGAAAATGTATTGGGTTGAAACTACTGTCAGATGCAAGCAGTAGCAAGATGTGTGATCAGGAGCCAGCACTGTGAAGCAGACTTATTGCTGATAATAAGATAGGAAGTCAAATTCTATAACACTTCAAGGATATAGAAGGGAACTCCCTAGCAGCATCAATTCCAGTGGCAGAACCAGTTTTTAACTTTAATTCCTAACATGGAATGATAGTCGCACAGCCATGGACTGATACTTGAATTTGGTGAGTGACTTCTTACCCACGACACAAGTGGTGGATTATCTACCAAGTGACTAAAAATTACAAGCTGTTGCTGCAAAGTATGACACAATTGTGCTGAAGGAGCTGTGAATGCAAGCTGAGGGTTTAAGAAGAGGAGAAGGCAGGTCAGGGCCATAATATAGAAGAAACCAGAACTAACTAAATGTACTTCAGGGATAGGCAGTATTTAGCAGATATTTGAGGCTACAATATTAACACTCCCCTGACATTACTTGTGTTAACTGGGACTGCTTGAAGAGGAAACGCAAGACACCCAAAGGGTTCAGTTGCATGCCATAGGCCTAATGCAGTAGTTAGACAATTGGACAAGACAGACCCATAGTGAAACCCTGTCATGAAGTTGTCAGACTGAGTGTGGACTAATAACTGTTTCTCAGATTAACAATGATTTCACATCACAACAGCTATCATAGATGTTAGCTTTTGCAATTCTGTCAGTTGCCTGTTTTCTAGAACAAACATCTTAAATCTAAGCTATAATTTGTGATTAAGCAGTTCAGCAACACCATAAGATGAGCAAAAGGCTAAGTAGAGTTTCTTATTGGCTAGGCTGCTAGGGTGTACATGGAATGGGTTTTAAGCTTTGAGTTAAGGGGAAACCCAAATTAGTCTTAACTAGTTTAATTTTCTTGAGGTGCAACTGTAGGACTGTGTCTGAATTGAAATAATTCAACTCATCACAAAGACACAGTTCATACAACTTCTTCTCACTGATAAATAATTTTATTTGAGAGCTTTCAGTGTAGAAAAGTTTTCCAAGAGAACTGGCTCCTTGTAATAAAAAATATTTTATTTTCTTCTTATCCATCTCTGTGTTTCAAAATATCAGCAATGGAAAAATAACATTAAATGAGAATTGAAAACCTCTCTGCTATTGCTGTGTAAGAATGACTACTCTCAGGATTTCCAGCTGGTATGGGTTGGTACATGATGGATGCTAGGCCAAAGATGATGAACATTTTGTTTTAAGCAAGCTTCCATTTGAGTTGTCAGAAGTATGGAAGGATTTAGCCCCAACTTTAATAATAGAATGGAAATACTGAATTTCTAAAAGTTAGGAGCCTATGATTTGTTTAGCAGTCTGAATTTGTAAACTTTTTCTTAATGTTACATTTTAAAATCCAGGAGTTGGTCTATTAGAGCTTTTCTAACTAAAGTCCCCCCATCTCACAATTAAGTGGAAGAATGAATAGCAATAGCAATAGCAATAGCAGTGGACTTATATACCGCTTCATAGGCCTTTCAGGCCTCTCTAAGCGGTTTACAGAGAGTCAGCATATTGCCCCCAACAATCTGGGTCCTCATTTTACCCACCTCGGAAGGATGGAAGGCTGAGTCAACCCTGAGCCGGTGAGATTTGAACCGCTGACCTGCTGATCTAGCAGTAGCCTGCAGTGCTGCATCTAACCACTGCGCCACCTTGGCTCTAGGAGAGCCAGTAGACTGTAGTAATCAGATTGTTAACTAGATGTGCTAATATATTCAGAGATGCAGATACTTACTCTAAAGCTCTACCAGGAGCAAGCACTGTCTTTCAACTCTACCTATGTCACATGTTTGCTATAAAAATAAAATGGAGAAAAGATTGGAAATTCAGTAACTATATAATGAATGACCATGGGCAGCCAAAAAAGCACAAGCAACTTTCTACTGGATTCCTCAAAAACTTTGCTTACGGGAAGCTGGCAGGGAACATTGAAAATCATGATCATGTGATGGTAGCTGACTGTGTGACTGCAGGGCATTGCAGTCATTCATAAGTGTGACCATGTGACTGAGGGAGGGCAAACATTAGAATTTTGAATACAGATTGTAAGTAACCCCAGGGAAGACACAATAATGTCAAAAGTTTGCCAAGCGACTGGTTGGAAGCAAGAACTACCTGGGATTAAATAATTAAATACTCTGAATGTGCCCATTGTATTATAATGCAAGATCTCTCTTTTTGAGACGTTTTCCCCCTTAGATTTCTTACACATTTACTAATAAGATATAGTGAGAGATATTGCTTGAATCAACTCCCTCCCTAAATAAGTGAAACATGGTTATTGCCACAATATTTGTTTTTGTTCCCCTTTTTTTCTTCCTCCTCTGTTCTGAAAAAGGGTTACCGTATATACTCAAGTATAAGCCAAGTTTTTCAGCCCACTTTTTGGGCTGAAAAAAGCCGCCTCGGCTTATACTCGAGTCAGTGAAAAATTTGCCTGAAATGGAGAAGAAAAAGGGGCGGGGCCATGCCACTGGGTGATGCTCGTGAATGGCCCGGCGCCCCTGTGAGTTTCCCCTCCCTCTGTGTCAGTTTGCCGCGCAGCGTGGTGTGGCGGCACCTGTGCTGCGCGGTTCCCAGCGACCACGCCGCAGCCGCCTCGCTCTCCTGCCTCTCCGTTCCCAAGCAGCCCCGTCCTCTCCTCCTCCCTCGGTCCTTCCCGCGGCCGCCTCACCAAAATCTCGCTCTCCCTCCCCCTGCTTCAGCCGCTGCTGGCCATCGCCCAGCCGCCGCAGCCGCCTCCCTTTCCTCCCTCCCTCCCCCTCGGACTCCTCTTCCCGCCCCCGCCGCCTCGGCTTGGAAGGGCCAGGAGAGAGAGAGAGAGAGAGAGAGAGATCGGGGGAATCTCTCGGGGCTCGCCAGAGCACTGCTCCTTTCCCAGAGCAGAGAGAGAGAAGGAAAGAAGGGGGGGAGAGAAAACTGGGTGCCCGAGCTCTTTCCCCACATCCCTATGCAGCGGAGAAAGAGAGGTCACTCCCAGTGAAGTGTTGCCCCCACGCTCGCTGCTTCTGCCGCAGCCACCCGAGGCCGAGACGGGATTCCCCTCTGCCAGCGCTGGGCCGCAAAGCTGAGATGTTAAGCTCACTCCCTCTTCTTGCAGCACGCCCCGATGCGAAAAACGCTGAGATCCCGCGCACTTGGGGCTGCTGTGATGTCCAGGGAGGCTCAGCTGGTCTGAGTAGGCAGGGCAGGGGTAACGCGGTGCCCAGCTCAGGTGCTCTGAGCACGGGGGGAGCCACCTCTCTGCCAGTGCTGGGCAGCAAAGCTGAGATGTTAAGCTCACTCCCTCTTCTTGCAACACGCCCGATGCGAAAAACGCTGAGATCCCGCGCACTTGGGGCTGCTGCGATGTCCAGGGAGCTCCAGGATGACTGAGAATCCCCCGTGTTATTCCAGATAGGATAGAATATTGCCTTTTCCACTTTTTCCATTCCCCCCAATGGCGGTTAAGAATCGGCAAAAATTCGGGGCGTGTGTCTGCGGGAGAAAGAAAAGAAAAGAAAGGAAAAGAAAGGAAAAAAAGAGAAGAAAAGGAGGGAAGAAGAGGGGAGAAAAAGGGGTTTGTTGTAGAGTTGATAAAGCTTTAAGAGTTTGGCGGCGAGAGGATTCTGAATGGATCCCGAATGATCGGGACTCGAAACAGCTCTATTACGTCCTGCTTTTTGTGGGGGGGAAAGAGAGAGAAAGGGGGAGAGGAAAAAATTTTGGGAACGGCCGTAGCCTTCCTCATCTGGATCCTGGAGCGAAGCGCAAAAAAGCACAAAAAAAGTGTTGGGTTGGGGGTATTTATGAATACTCTGATTTTTGTCTCTCTCGTTACTGTTTTCAATTCAATTCTTTTTTTCCCCAGTCTTTTTTTTAAAACTGAACGCTTCTACCTCCACCCCTCCTTCGCCATCTGCCCCGAGGAGTTTTGGAGTGGAGGGGAGGAAGAGGGTTTGAGGCGCGGGGATGGAGGCGGTCGCCGCTGAGTCCCCTCACCCAGGTTCCGGCAGAGAAAAGAGGACGGGATGGGGAGGGGATCGGCTGGCCAAGACGGCGTAATCCCCCGCTTTCCAAGCTCTTTTCCACTTACAGAGCTAGTTTACTGTTTTTCTTTGAAATAAATATTCAAATATTTATTGGTATCTATTTTTATTTTTGAAATTTACTGGTAGCTGCTGCATTTCCCACCCTAGGCTTATACTCGAGTCAATAACTTTTCCAGTTTTTTGTGGTAATATTAGGTGTCTCGGCTTATATTTGGGTCGGCCTATACTCGAGTATATACGGTAGCTAAGTTGAAGCAGGGTGTGAGTAAAATCTGATAGATTTTTCTAAGATGACCAGAATCTTTTTCTGACAAGAAGAAGTGAAAGTTGTTATAAAATAAAAATAGTTTACTTGTCCTATGCTCATAAAAATTAAAAGGTGAGTATTTTAAATTTCTTGACCAATCTCTTACAATGTAAACCAATATAAAGCAACTGGAACATTTTTTGATTTTGGCTTTCCATGTTGTATCAGTTCAACCACTGTGGCTTAAGAAAATGTGGTTTATTTCTCACTGAAACATTAAGCCATACATGTATGAAGCCAGCTATTATGGCTTATTTTGTAAATTAATTCTAGTTTAAATTAGCCATTGTACAGTGTTAGTACCCTTACTTCCAAATAAGTATGATTAGTTTGCTTTCAGTTGACCAATCTAGATTTAATCATAAGGTAATGGTACTACTGAAAACAGTGAGACAAATCAGAATTGATTTAAGTAGAACTGTTTTAGAGTGGACATATCTCTAGCAAGATGACCATTGATTCTTCAGCCTTAATCTATAACATCAGACATTTTATTTGCAATCAAGGATCTGCAATGTAGTCCAACAGCTGAAATAAAAGCAATAAAGCCCTAAGAACGTACCAGTTAAAATTTATACAGATGGAAAGTAAGCAAAATAAAACAGGAAGACAAAGTAAAACACATGCACTAATGTCTCTGGTTCATTAATGTTTTTTCTAATAAAATTGGATTTTATGGAACCTTCTGTCTAACACTCAACTATAGAATGTTAAAGTGGGTTGGAAAGAAGACTCTAATGTTTTAAAAAGCTGAATGTTATAATACATTTTTATCTTTGCAGATCCACCAAAGTGAGGCATTGATTGTCCTGTTGAAATCAGCTCTTAATGTATGTAGCTGCCCAAGTATGAGTTTGGAAAGCACAACCTCTTACTATAATGGCAGAGCAGCTAACTGATAAAACAAAAATTATCCACAAAGCTACAGCAGGAGGAGATTCATTGTCCTTCGTAAACTCACTGAAAGTCCACAGAGAATTGCTAGTCAATCGAATCCGCAATACCCAGTGTTTGATTGACAACTTGATTAAGAATGACTATTTCTCCATAGAAGATGCAGAGATTGCTGCACAGTTTTCTACACAAGCAGACAAGGTACAGTATATATTTTATTTCAGTCTTTGGCTTAAGTGTAGTTTAATAATAAATCATGGTTTAGTGCACTCTATAAACCATGTCTTTACTCACAATCTTTCATATAGGCAAGTGAGCATGGCTGGCTAGAGCGTGTGATAAAAACCCAATTATCAAATCCTCACAACACACAGACAAGTCTGGTTCACATTCAAAAAGGTTTATTTACAGAAAAATAGAAAAGTATTTGCAAAAGCGGCCTCCAAGTCTCCTCCCAAGTGGATTGAGTACAAGGAGAGCAAAGAATAACATTCAAACAATACATTTTATAGACGCTACTCCTAAGAAACTTCCCCCTTCCTACTCATTCATTTACATCGTTTCTTTCGTCATTCCATATTCTAAAGGGTGAACTTGACATTTTCTTGAGAGGCCCCTATCTCTTATATGGTTTTTCTGGTGCCTTTCGTCTGAGCAGATGGCTTCCTATCTACCTTGTACGTAGGCACCTTTAAATGACTTGGAATAACAAAGGTTTATCTTGTCCTGTTTACTTAACATATTTTGTAGTTAGTAAAAACACAATAATGTATTATACATTTTAGGAAAGAATATAATGGCTTATACATTTGACATTGTAAAAGAATACAAAGGCAACCTTTTAACATTTTATAAAAGAGTAACTTAATATCCTTTTCTTCACTCCTACTTTTTCTCTTCTTAGTAACTTACTCTTTTATACCTGCAATTTTTTATACCTACAATAATTCATAATGTCCTAACTTCTCCTTAGGTTCATATGGAAGCAAATTTTTATATTCAGAATTCTCCATCTCCATCCCCTGCTTCCCCACTTTCATTATTAGTATAGGTCTTTCTTTCCATTTGTGATTGATGTAGTTATTAAGGTCATACCACTTATAGTCCTTTTTATTAACATTTATATGAGAGGAATCAAGCACGGTAAAAACATGATAGCTAGGAATCCTAATATTGCAAATGTTGCTAAGTCTTTCCAGTTTGTAAACCACCCACCAAACCAATCATTTTCCCATTTAAAGTTAGCCCTTTCCAGGTTTGGGCTGGAACATGGGCTAGCTTTATCATTCAGTCTGTAATTTCCTTTACTACTTTCCCACTCTCATCTATTTCAACAATTCCCACTCTCACCTATTACAATTACTCAAAATTTTTCCACATATACCTTCTTCTTTAGCTAGAAAATAATCTAAAGCCAATCTATTCTGCATAATATAAGTCTGAGACTTTACACTCTCCTTAGCTAAATGTTTTAAAATACTTACTGTGTCATTAATTAATACTTCGAGCACTGCTTGTAATCGAATTACACTATTTAAAATATATATTGGGTCTCTGGCACCTAAGGTACCATCTTCTGCCCATGTGGCAGGTCCATAATAATAGATTACCTTCTTTGGAGTCCATTCATCATCTTTCCACTCTCCAATCTGTATATCACTAGGTTGTACAGATCTTTTTTCTCGATTTCTGCTTAATAAATCATCATATACAGTTAATCCCAGCAGTTGTTTTTGTTCAATGGGGAGGAGGAAAAAGCTTCATTGTATTATTCCTAATACACAAGATCCATATCACCCTAAGGTAAATATGGCATACTTTCTACATATTCAATACATACCATTCCAGGCTATCACTTTCAGGATCTTTCAGTTAAGGCATTTCAGTTATTTGACTTAGTGTTTCCTCTTCTTTCATAGTCCCATTTCCTCCCCACCAATTGTTGTTATTCCATACAGTTAGGCAAATAATATCTCCTACTGCTACCTTTCTGTTTCCTTCTTCGCTCATAACACACTTTTCCTACAAAATTCGTTGTCAAAACCCAAGTCCCCTTCTTGCCTTTTGTAAATTTTAAAGTTTCATTGTTCCACATCTCAACCACTGTATCGTGGTTTAATTCATGTGCTTCCCACGGCCACAGTTCTCCCATGTTTGTTCCTCCACACCTAAAACAGTTCTTTACCGTAAGAGGTCCCCCCCCCCACCAATCTCTTCAGCCAATTGTACAAACATATTTACAATTCTCTTAGGAAATTCAGGGAAATCTAATTTTTCAAATTCTTGATAGTATGACTAAAATATACTTTTGTGTATTGGTTTTAGTTTTGTGGTTTCTATTTTCAATACTAGCCAACGCTATGGATCTTTTCCTTCCTCATCTATTCCAATTCCAAATTCTTTATATTGTGTTCCATTTCCCAGTGATTAATTGGTATATAAATACCTTACATCCAACACCCAAACCACAATCGATACAATGAGAACAACATACACAAGTATAATTACAAAACCAACACATCCAGGAGGGCACGCAATGGAATTTGTTCAATCATGGTTTTCTTCAGTTGAGGGAAGAGCATAAGCAACCACTCTGCTCTACATAGCAAAAACACAAAAAATAGTCTGAGTGCAAATATTACCCCTCCTATCAGTAGGATGATTGTCCACCAGCCCATTAAGTCCGTTGAAACTTCAGCTTCAGTGAGTCCCCTTGGTGAGACTCAACCTTCCACTCCTTTGGGGCTGGCAAGGGCCCTCTCTTTCAGAAGTAATGAGTCTTTTTCAGCAGTCTGAATTTCAGTCCCAGTAGTTAACAGGACAATGTAAGATCCTTCCCGAATTGGAGTTAATTTTCCATTTCTCCAGGCCTTTATCAGCAGCCATGTCCAGCTTTTAACCGGTGTATTGCAAAGTCCAAGGATGGCGTTTGCGCATGAATGACTTTCTGTCTTAAAAGAGGAAAAACACCTGGACAGTTCCTGTACATATTTTCTAATTCAACTCAAACAAGCAAAAAACAGGCTGTTTTTTGCCCACCCCCCACCCCCCAGGAGCTCTGCAAGCCCCCCCCCCAAGTCTATTCATGCCTTTTTTTAAAAAACAGGCCGTTTTTGGGAGGTTTGCAGAGTGCAAAAACTTTTTCCCCCCTTTTGGAAAGCTCTAACTGATTGATGAGAATTACATTGATCAAGTGCTGTGCCAGCATAAACGAAGTATTAGGTGCTGCAGATAGTTAGCGATTTCCTTCTCCAGCACATGGATAAATACACCTAGAAACATTTACTTACCTACCTACTCTCTCTCCCTACCTACCTACCTAATGTATTTCTCTCTCTCTCTCTTTCTATTTCTCTCTCTCTATCCCTCTACCTACCTACTTACCTACACACTCCCTCCCTCCCTCCCTACTGTATTTCTCTCTCTCTCTCTCTCTCTCTCTCTCCCCCTTTACCTACCTACCTACCTAACTAACTTCTCTCTCTCTCTCTCTCTCCCTACCTACTGTATTTCTCTTTCTCTCCTTCTCTATTCCTCTATCTACCTATCTACTTTTTTTAAAAAAATGCCTCTTCAAAACCTTGGTGCGTCTTATACTCTGGTGCGTCTTATGGTAGGTTTAATTTAACATCTTAAACCTCAAAAATTTCCCAGAAATAACAAAATCAAAATTATATTCAGAGCAGAAAAGAAAATATAAGAAAACCAAAACAATGAAAGGCAAAACTACATGAATACTTCACCCATTTGCCCCTCCTTTTTCAAACAGAAGAGGAAAGGAAAAAAAATTGTTAAAAGAAGCAGAAAAGCCGCACTTCCCCTCTTTCCTGCTACTTGCTCTTCAAAGAGGAAAAAAAGTCCTTGAATTAACAGGACAAGGGAAAAAAATGTAATAGACCACACACGAATCTCCCTCCTTTCCCCCCTCTGCATTCTCTCAACAAAATAATTTTCTCAGTTTCTTTAAACAAAAGGAAATCAGAGTACATTCACACCAACTTTTTACTCTCAACATTTGCACTGCAATCAAACTGCTTGTGTAAACCAATTTCACATGTAAAAAATCCCATTTCATGCAAACCAATCATTACAATTATTTCAGGTCTAGAAATGATTACACACAAACACACACATTCACTTATATAAAAAAAAATCCACCCTGTGGAGACAAAATCTCCTCTTCTCTTTTTTTGTTCAATCTGCAGCTCATTCTTCAAGCAATAGGAAAATTCAGGAAGTAATTTTAATCAAAAATGTGATTTGGGGCCCTAAACACTGCCTGTTTCCCATAGCTCTAAGCCCAAGCTGAAAAGGTTATTTAATTTGTCAACTAGCCAAACATATCACAATCAATTTTATCCCATTCAATTCTACCCACTATTTTTATAGATGCACATCTAAGTATTAACAGAAGCCACTTCAAATTGATCAAGTCAAATTATCAGAGTCCTCCCATTTAGATAGGGCTACTTTTTTATTACCTGCTAAACCCCAGGTGGGAAAAAAAGAATAAACCTTTTCTTCTTTATTCTTAGTTCTTTCAGAGTTTTCTGGCTCTTTTGAGAATGATAAATTGTCAAGATCTTTATAATACTGCAGTATTTCTTTCTTTCTACTCCTAGATCTTCCTACCAGACATAACAGCATAAGCTAACCATAACTTGTTTGGTCAGCCCAACGTATGGAGGGGCTTCCCAACCTCTAAGTATTTTCCCTAAAGGACTAGTTGGGTCTATTTACAATTCAGGATTCTTCCTAATTGTTTTAGTAACTTTTCACTTTTACTCAAAATTAAACCCATTGTTCTATCTCCTCAAGCACTGATTATTCATATTTCTGCTCTGTGTGTAAAATCCTGAGTCCGCTCTACCTATCTATCTATATTGAATCTCCCAGCAGACTTCTCTTTAAAGATGAAGATGTATAGAGACCTTCACACATCATTTGCATCTGGCCAGAGCTCTCGCACAAGTTTGAACTCCACTTTTCTTTTTAAAGACAACTTTTTAACGTGTCCCGGTGGGCTAACACAGCCCTAATTCCTCCCCACCCTGTAGATCAGCGGTTCCAAACAGTAGTTCAAAACTACTTAACTATAGGTTTAACACAATAACTATAACTATTCCCCATTCTCTTGAGAGTTTCCCTGACTATGGTTTTTTCAATTTTACGGCCACTCTAAATCCATGCACCAGTCCGCTTCCCTTCAGGCTGGCCTTCCCCCTTGTGGGAGTAAGAAACCACAACCTTTCGGGACTGCATTCGCTCTGAATTCACTAGTGTTCCCAGAACCTGTGTTCAGCATTGAAAAACCTCCCACAATCACTCTCCTGACCACCCAGGTACAATTGCATGTTTCCATCCTTCGGGGCAAAAATTTCTTACCTGGGTCTGTGCACGGAGTTGCCTGGTCCTGGGGTCTCAGAATGTTTCCTTCACTCAACATTCCAACAATAATCTGGATGGAAAGACAATATCTATAGATATTCAAACAATGAGAGGTAAAATTTGAACTTCTGGATAAAAGTGGCCTTTTAAATGCTTTCCCCTCACCTTTTGGAATTAGTTCCTTCAGAATCTGATGATCTTTGAGCTGTTTCTGTAGTTAATAATTATTCATTTCCAGAAGGTTCTGGCTGATCTGCTTGATGAACCAGTTAAGCAGCATTTGAAGCTTCAAAACTTGCTGCTATCTATCAAGAAACTGATGCACAGGAATATTTTGCTGGCTTCAGATTTCTTTTGTTTTTTGTGACAATGCATTTATATTGTCAATGTTAGCAATATCCTATTAATATTCAGTAAAAGAGTTTGTTTATTTTACATAGCCCTTTGTATTGTTACTTGCTTAAGGACATAAAATATATAGAAATAAACAGATTGGGCTGGTTGCCATCTTCTCCCTTTCTGAATTCTGCACTTCTATGGACAAGTACAATTTGAATTCCTCAAATGAAATATGGGAGCTTCCTTTGATTCTAGAAACTTTCAATCATCATATTCCAGATCACATGGAAGCTTCTATAGATAATAGTGAACACATAAAGACTTTCATGACCCATTATAAATACATGTGTATATGTAATAAAATAGTATTCCTCCAGACATTGAGGTACATCACTTGTATTTCCTGGATTAGGTGTCTCATTGGTCTTAATGTAACTTCAAACTTATCACCAGATTGTATTGGATGTTGTTAGGAGATTGTTAAATATACAGGGACAATTAATTACATTAATTGTAATTTTATTAATTGTAATTATATTAACATTTATGTAGAATGAATGTAGATTTGTTCTGTGTTATAGCCATTTGTAGCACCAAGCAATTTCACTATGTATGATGGTGGTTCAGTGAATAGTTACAAATAGCCTAAATATGCTTGAGACTTTATCTGATCTTTCCTTAAGGTCCGTAAAATTCTGGATCTAGCCCAAAGTAAAGGTGAGGAAGTTGCAGAGTACTGCCTGTATGTCCTGCAACAAGCTGGTGATGCTTACTATGACTTACATCCTTGGTTGGAGGAGATTGGCTTCCACCCATCAGAAGTCATTTGTAGCAAACCTGTGGAAAATACTGACCCAGGTAAGACATCCAGTTAGGAAAGTTTTCTCTTTCTCTTTTAATTTTTAAAATTAGCTTTTTCAATATAGAAACCAAAGCATAATGATGTTGATGGTGGTAGTGATTGTGATAATATAACATAGAAAACTATCAGGATAAAGCCAAGACTAGTTAAAAAGCGAGGATATACAGGTAGATCTCAACTTACAACCCTTTGTTTAGTGACCATTTTAAAGTTGTAACAAAACTGACAAAAATGACATGATTGTTTTTCACATTTACCACTCTTGTAGCATCCCCATGATCACATAAGCTAAATTCTGGCATTCAGCAACTGGCGTGTATTTAGGTCAGTTGTACTTTCCTGGGATCATGTGACCACTGTTTGTAATCCTCACAGCTGGCTTTGGACAAGCAAAGTCAATAAGGGAAGCAAGATTGACTTGGAATCTTCATGATTCACTTAACAACTGCTCCTGCCAGTTGCAGGACTGCTTTGAGACTACTAAGTGGAACATATGTGAACATTTGGAGCTGCAAGAATTCACTGACACTGTACTCTCATACATTAAAACATGCACAGACAATGTAACAGTGAATAAGTGTATTAGAATTTTTACAGTAATCGTAAACCCTGGATGTCAGCAGAGGTACAATCACTTCTGAGAGCCCGAAACTCCACCTTCAAGACAGGTAAAAAGATGAATACAATGAGGCCAGGGCAAACTTGAGGAGAGGCATTAAGGCAGCTAAACAGAAATACAAACAAAAAGTAGAGAAGCATCTGGCAGATAATAACCCAAGACAGGTGTGGCAAGGGCTACAACATCTAACCAATTATAAGGGAAATACGATGAAAATAGCCAATGCTGATGCCCTGCTGGTGGAGGAGCTGAATAGCTTCTTCGCCCACTTTGAGGTCAAAAGATCAGTCTCTGTGGCTCTAGCTCAAAAGCCCTCTAATCTCCAGCCACTCTCCCAGCATGAACATCAAGTGAGAGCTATGCTGAAGGCTGTAAATCCCAACAAAGCTGCAAGTCCAGGTTGGGTGGGGGGGCTGGGGAAAGTGGTAAAAACCTGTGCTGACCAATTAACAGGGATCCTGACAAGTATTTTTAACATCTTTCTGCAATTGGCTAAAGTTCCATCAAGCTTGAAAGCAGCCACAATCATCCCAGTTCCGAAGAAAGCAGCCATAAACAACCTGAATGACTATAGACCAATTGTACTGACATCTATAGTGATGAAGTGCTTTGAAAGACTGGTCCTACAAACCTCAGGTCCTTTCTTTCACCAAATTTCGATCAACACCAGTTTGCTTATAGAAACAGGTCAACCTCCCAAGGATGGTCCAGCTATTCCATCTCTTAGCCTGGGGCGGGGGTGAAACTAGATGCCCCTCAGAGAGGGTTCACAATTTGGGAGTCCTCCTGGATCCGCAGCTGACGCTAGAACATCACTTGTCAGCTGTGACCAGGGGGGCCTTTGCCCAGGTTCACCTGGTGCACCAGTTGCGACCCTATCTGGACCGGGAGGCCCTTCGGATGTCACTCACGCCCTCATCACCTCAAGACTGGATTACTGTAATGCGTTCTACATGCCCTTGAAGAGTGTTCAAAGACTTCAGTTAGTCCAGAATGCAGTCGCGCGAGTGATAGTGGGCGTACCTAGGTACACACATGTTACACCTATCCTCCGCGAGCTCCACTGGCTTCCCATTGGTCTCTGGACACACTTCAAGGTGCTAGTCGTTACTTTTAAAGCCTTACATGGTATAGGACCTGGCTACCTGAGAGACTGCCTCCTGCCATTTAGCTCCCAGAGACCCAGAAGATCACACAGACTAGGCCTCCTCCGGATTCCATCTGCCGGTCAATGTCAGCTGGTGACTCCCCGGGGGAGGGCCTTCTCTGTAGCTGCTCCGGCCCTATGAAACGATCTTCCCGTGGAGATCTGGACCCTTACTACCCTTCCGGCCTTCCGCAAAGCGACCAAGACCTGGCTGTTCTGGCTGTTGATTCATCCAGCCCCATCCTAAGCTATGAATGTTGTGGAATTTTAATGTTGTTTTTTTAATTTTGTGTATGTTCCCCCTTCCCTTTTATCTGTAAGCCACCCTGAGTCTCTCGAGAGTGGGCGGCATACAAACCCTATAAATAAATAAATAAATAAATAAATAAATAAATAAATAAATAAATAAATAAATAAATAAATAAATAAATAAAAAACAAACAAACAAACAAACAAACAAACAAACAAACAGAAGACTGCTCTACATACTACACTGAAACATCTTGAGAAATCTGGCAATGATGCCAGAATGTTTTTTATAGACTATACCTTGGCCTTTAATACCATCTTACCAGGCATTCTCATTGAAAAACTGACTGATCTGAATTTCCCTCCCCTCACTTGTGACTGGGTCAAAGACTTCCTGATGGACCGCCCACAAACTATAAGGGTTGGGTCCTTTACATCTTCCACCATGAAGCTCAGCACAGGTTCCCCTCAGGGGTGTGTGCTCAGCCCCTACCTGTACTTGCTATATACATATGACTGCATATCCTCTGATCCATCCAATATCATAATAAAGTTTGCAGACGACACAATGGTGCTGGGGCTTATAACTAGAGGGGATGAATCAACATACAGGGAAGAAGTCCAGAAGGTATTGTCTTTTGTGTTCAAAAAACAACCTACATCTAAATACTAACAAGACAAAAGAGATGGTGCTCTTCCAGAAGCAGAGAGAGGAACCTGCCCCACTATATATAAAGGGGGGCTGTGTGGAGAGAGTTTCCTCTTTTAAATTCTTGGGAGTGCTCATTAGTCAAGATCTCATGTGGAAAAACAACATGTCCCTGGTGATTAGTAAGGTTCAACAGACTTCATTTCTTTAGAGTCCTATAGAAAAATCAGGTGAAACAATGGCTGATGACTTCTTTATATCAGTCCATGGTAGAAAGTGTCCTCACATACTGTATAACAGTATGGTATGCTGGTTTAACAGCTGCGGACAGGAAGGCACTACAGAGAGTGATCAATTCGTCACAAGAAACCATAGGTTGCCCTCTAACACTACTGGATGACATCAGCAGGTCTTGCTGTTTCAGCAGAGTAAGGGACTCAGGGCGGCGAACAACTTAAACAGGAAGGGGAAACATACAAGTATAAAATAGACATTTAAAATGACCAACAACCACACCTGTCGAGAGGGGAGGGGAGCTCATCAACCCCAGGCCTGCCGACACAGCCAGGTTTTAACAGCTTTTCGGAAAGCAGGAAGAGAGGTGAGGGTCCGAATCTCTGCGGGGAGTTCGTTCCAAAGGGCCGGAGCTGCAACAGAGAAGGCCCTCCCCCGGGTCGTAGCCAGATGGCATTGGCTGGTGGATGGAACCCGGAGGAGGCCGGCCCTGTGCGATCTAATGGGTCTTTGGGAGGTAATTGGCAGCAGGCGGTCTCTCAAGTACCCAGGTCCAATACCATGAAGGGCTTTATAAGTAATAACTAGCACCTTGAAGCATATCCGGAGACCGATTGGAAGCCAGTGCAGCTCGCGGAGGATAGGTGTAACGTGGGTGTATCGAGGTACATCCACAATCGCTCGCGCGGCTGCGTTCTGGACCAGTTGAACTCTCCAAATGCTCTTCAAGGGCTGCCCCATGTAGAGCGCATTGCAGTAGTCCAGTCTTGAGGTCACGAGGGCGTGAGTGACTGTTGCGAGTGCCTCCCGATTCAGGTAGGGACGCAACTGGTGCACCAGGCGAACCTGGACAAATGCCCCCCTGGTCACAGCTGACAAATGATGTTCTAAAGTCAGCTGTGGGTCCAGGAGGACTCCCAAGTTGCGAGCCCTGTCTGAGGGGCGTAAAATTTCACCCCCCAGCCTGAGTGATGGAATACTAACCAAATTTTTGGGAGGAAAACACAACAGCCACTCGGTCTTGTCTGGATTGAGCACAAGCTTGTTAACCTCCATCCAGACCCTGACAGCCTCAAGGCACTGGCACATCACGTCGACTGCTTCACTGAGTTGGCACGGGGCGGACAGATACAACTGAGTGTCATCCGCATAGTGTGATGTCTGGTGTATTATGCACCAGTATTTTGTCCGTTTGTATACAGAAATCCCACAAGATCTTGACCATCTGATTTTCAGTGACTTTTTCAGGCTGATGTTCCCACCAGTTTGTTGCTGTTTTAATATTATAATTTTTGCACAAATTCCAATGGATCATTTGTGCTACTGAATTGTGCTGCAATTTATAATCAGTCTGCGTGATTTTTTTACAGCAGCTGAGTATGTGATCAACAGTTTCATCAGCTTCTTTGCAAAGTCTGCATTTGGCATCATCAGAGGATTTTTCGATTTTGGCCTTAATGGCATTGGTATGGATAGCTTGTTCTTGCGCAGCCAGGATTAGTGACTCTGTTTCTTTCTTTAATGTACCTGTTGTTGTTGTTGTTGTTGTTATTATTATTATTATCATCATCATCACCACCAATTGTGACAAAAACTAAACTAAATTAGAACACAATTCACTTAATAACAGAATTGTTTAGCAACAAATTTTGGGCTCAATTGTGGTTGCAAGTTGAGGACTACCTGTCCTATTTATTGTTCTGACCCCCCTCCTCCGTCCAGTAACGAAAGCCGAGAAAAGCTTAATTAGAATGTCCTTTAATAGCAAGACCAGAATCTCCGTTGCTGAAAGCCAAACAAACAAACAAACAGATAAGGACCTTGGCAGCAAGTCTGACAAACCTTGGCAGCAATTCAGACAAACCTTGGCAGCAATCCAGCCTGCCAAGTTAGTGACGTTCTCTTTAGTCAAGCGTTGACTTCTGCAAGAAGGGCGTGGCACAAGCAGTCTTTTTTATAATCTGGAGAGGAGCCTAATGACCACCAGCTGAGCACAATTACCTCCTGTAATTACGTAATTGTTCTTGACACCCAGTAGCTCTTCGACGGCATGCATCCAGGAACAACTCACTGCTGGTTTCTGGCTCACTCTCCCTTGTCTCCTCCCCACTGGTCCAAGGCTCAGGCGCCACCTGGTGGCCAATCAGTCTCTCTGCGCCCTGCTCAGAGTGGGAACCCTGTCCAGGGTCCTCCACATCCTCCAGCGCCAACTCATAGGGCCCCTCGCTGTTGGAGTCTGGTGGCAGCTCCAACGGCTCCTGCTGGACTACAACAATTTACTATTTATGCTATTACTACCATGTCATTGGCTGAGAACATATATGATTTGAAGTTAATGACCAATAGACTGTTTGATTAAATAAAGATATGGATTTGAAAATTAATTATCATAGATGAAGGTTCTATGCTTCACTGGGAAATGTAGTAAACAATTGGAAGTTAAACAGAAATGCAGATAGGTATTTTCTTAGAATGAGGAAATGGATGGAGATGTTTTATTATCAGACTGCAAGTATAGATGTTGGTATAAAAGCAGCGAATTGCAATGTGTTTTATTGTGAGAAATTAAAGTATATTGAAGGAAATGTAAAATGGCAGCTTACAAAAGCATGCTCCTGCTTAATTTGTTATATGGGAATGAGAGTTGGATGTGTAAAGAGAAAAATAAAAATTAGTGGAGTATGGTAAGAATTGGTTCTTAAGAAATAAAAGAAACAAAATAAAGGTTTAGAACTGAGTGGCTGAATAAATCTGGATCATATTAAAATGTGAGCTCAGTGATTTAGAGAGGAGGAATAACAGTGGAGTTGAAAACAAATCAGGAGCAAAGTGGTTGTTAAGTCGATTTGGTTTCCCCATTGATATTGCTTTTCAGAAGGTCACAAAAGGTGTTCACATAATCCTGGGACACTGCAACTGTCATAAATATGAATCAGTTTCCAAGCATCTGAATTTTGATTGTATGACTATCGGATTGCTGCAATGATTGTAAGTGTGAAAAATGGTAATAAATCACTTTTTTCAGTGCCATTATAACTTTGAATAGTCACTAAATGACTGTTGTAAGTCAAGGACTAATTGTATTGAATTCTTTGTAACTACTTGCCACAAAACAAAACAATAGGCATTATAACCATTACATTTGGGAGACTTACTTTCCACACAGGGCAATGTAAGTGAAAAATGTATATACTTTTATACAATAGATATTTTAATATAGTTTATTATTGCAATTGGGTTCGGACAGAGTAAATTAATCCTGTGACAATTTGCAAGTTGGAAATATGTTAATCTGAGGGAAATGATGTTTAAACCTAATACAGCTTCATAAAATATCAAAAGAATTGTTAACCGAAGAGAAAACTTTAGAATTCTGGGACAAAATCGAATAACACTAATAAAAGCAAATCTAAATATTGCAATCAATCAATAATTGTGCACAAACACATACAATAATATATACATATACATATTGCATATTGCACATATGCAATAATATAGTTTTCCAAAAATAATTTATAAAATCTTTAAAAAGAGGGCCATAAAATTAATGTGCCTTTAGGACATGTAATATGTGACTATGTCATGCATGTGAAATTACACTTTGTGTATTGAGGGGGACATCAATTTCCTGGCATACATTTACAGCAATGTATTTCTGTGG
This sequence comes from Thamnophis sirtalis, assembly GCF_051295495.1. Classification (NCBI taxonomy): domain Eukaryota; kingdom Metazoa; phylum Chordata; class Lepidosauria; order Squamata; family Natricidae; genus Thamnophis; species Thamnophis sirtalis. Next base: position 52,829,218 of record NW_028261384.1, read on the forward strand.
AGGAAGTCTATATGTGTAAAGTTTATGAACCAAATACTTGGTGTTTATTAGCACATGTATATTTTACTATTACTTTTTGAGTAGATGCCAGTCCCTTGAGAAAGTCCATAGCTGCTTTGAAAATTTTCACATATTCCAGAGAAATATGAAAGAGTAGAGCACAATTTAAATAAATCACATCATCTATTAATAGTATATATATTTTAATGGCTCCTAGAAAGCTTTATGTTAGGTGAACTGCATTAAAATTCATTTAATAATACTCAGCTTTATCTTTAGTCAGCAGATACCAGCAGAAACTTAAAGATGAATTGTGCCGAGAAACAAAGTTCGTCATGTCATATGCCCAAAAGGAAGACATGTTGCTTGAAGAAATATATTCTGCCAATATTATGGAGTTTTTGAATCATAAAAATGAGAAACTCAGTAATGTGGATGCTTTAGAAGATCTACTTATTGACAATTTTGGGCTGATCAATGAAAATGGAGAGACCATCTATATCTTTGGGGATGCTGGAATTGGAAAGTCCTTGTTACTGCAAAAGATGCAAAATCTCTGGTCCAAGAATGCCTTTGATGTAGGGGCCAAATTCTTCTTTCGTTTCCGATGCCGAATGTTCAGCTGCTTCAAGCAAGAAGAAGTGTTTTGTTTAAAGGATCTTCTCTTCAAGTATAATTGTTTCCCAGATCAGGATCAAGAGGAGGTTTTCAACTTCATTGTAAAATTTCCTCATACTGTCTTGTTTACATTTGATGGATTTGATGAAATTCATTCTGATTTTGATCTCAGTAGTATTCCTGAAATCTGCTCTCCCACTGAATCTATTCATCCACTTGCTCTTCTGGTGGGCCTCCTCAGTGGAAAACTTTTGAAGGGATCTAGAAAAATTCTGACAGCCAGGACAGGGACAGAAATTGATAAAAATATTGTCCGGAAGAAAGTACATCTTCGAGGATTTTCCAGTAGTAACCTGAAAGATTATACTAAAGTGTTCTTCAAAGATGAAGGATGTCAGACTTTGGTTTTGAACCAACTGGAAGCCAACCCAAATCTAAGCAGTTTGTGTTTGGTGCCATTATTTTGTTGGATTATGTTCAAATGCTTTGAACATTTCCACTCTGCATTTGATAGCCATGAGCTCCCAGACTTCACTGTAACACTAACGGACATATTCTTACTCATGACTGAAGTCCACCTTAATCGCATTCAAAAGACAAATTTGCTAAAGAAGAACAACAGAAGCCAAGAAGAAACATACAGGTCCAATAAAGAGAAATTGTTTGCACTGAGTAAAATAGCCTACATAGGAATGCAGAAATCTCTCTTTGTCTTTGAGCAAGAGGAAGTCCTTAGTGACCTCCTTGAGCAGGATTTACATTTAGGATTTCTCAGGACAGTTCCTAATTATGAAGGTACTGCAGACCAATCTTGCTATGAATTCCTGCACTTGACCCTGCAGTCATTTTTCGCAGCTTTTTATCTGGTAACAGATGAGAAAGTGGGGGCCAGGGATTTGCTGCAGTTCTTTGCTGAATGCTCCATGCAAGATAGTACTCTGTCTTCCTGCTTGCCTCTTTCCTGGTTAAAAAATTACCACCCAACAGGAGGAGATCCTTTCCGAAATAAAGAGCACTTTCATTTTACTAATCTCTTCTTGTGTGGGTTGCTTTCCAAGGCAAGGCAGAAACTCTTGAGGCATCTGATTCCTCTCAGTACAGTCAAGAAGAAAAGGAGGATTCTTCTTGCCTATTTTTTTGAAAGCATGAAGTCTCACCTGAAGGGTCTCTCTCGGGCAAGGCTGAAAGAATACAGACAGGTTCAAGTAATGCCAAACTTTGTTTGGATGCTGAGATGCATCTATGAGACACAGAGTGAGAAAGTTGGTAAAGGGGTTGCCAAATGCATGCGTGCCAACTACATCAAACTGACTTACTGCAATGCCTACTCCGCTGATTGCAGTGCCATCTCCTTTGTTATGCATCATTTCCAGAAACACTTGGCCCTTGATCTGGACAATAACAACATCAATGATTATGGGATCAAGCAGCTGCAACCTTGCTTTAGCCATCTGGCAGTACTCAGGTACAGTAACACAATGATATAATAGGAACTGATATAAGGAAAGAAGCTATTTCTCCTTGAAAGAATCAGGGAGCAGACTCTTCATCCTTCCTTTTTTCACCCTCTCATCTACACAGTGCTGATAAAATTGTCCTTTGAGTAATTCTAGGAATCCATAAAATATTACTTGTAGGAATTATAATCAGTTTCTTTTAGAGATTTTTATTTATTTATGGATAAATTGCTTCAGTTAGTGAAGGAGAAAAGAAAGAGGCCATTTTGTTCTGTTTTCAAACATTGATGGTATTACAAAGAAAGCTAAATCCGCTGATGCTTCTTTGAATTAAAAGGCTCATACTTCAATATATATGGTGCTGTGAACCAGCTACTTTATCACATCTTTCTTTTACTTTAGGGTGAGCGTGAACCAGATCACAGATCAAGGTGTGAGAGTGCTTTACGAGGAGCTATCCAAATTCAAAATTGTGTCTTATTTGGGGTATGTACAAAGGACGAGCTCAGATATTCATTGTGTGAAGGGCGTGTTCCAATTATCAAGGGGAGTAACATGAAAGAGTAATGACTTCCACATCTAGATCATTGCCAGATCATTTGCTCCATTACTTGATTGCTATCAACACATAGTTAATTAGTTAGTTATATCCTGCCTTTAGAACTTTTATATTTAATGCAGCATCATGAAATAATAGAATAACAGTTGGAAAGTTATTGAATAGAGATGAATTGAAGAGCCCTAGGAAAACTAGGCAGAGGTGCAATGCCTGAATCACTACATGTTAATAACCCATTCAAGTTTTATTTATTATATATATTATATATATAATTTATATATACACACACACACAGTATATCAGGATTGAACAGTGGAATCATTGATGTTCTCTGAGCTTAATTATTTGCTTGCAGGTATTTCATTACCCAACTAAGTAATAATATTATCAGTGCTAGAGAGTGAGATTTGCTCCCTGTTCATATACTATAGCTTGCTATATGTATTTGATGTAATTAACTTAGTTAATACCCAACTGCTATTATTCCTTCCAAAGCTTATACAACAACCAGATTACTGATATTGGAGCAAAATATGTGGCAAGACTCATTGAGGAATGTCCAAGCCTCGTCTATGTTAAGTAAGTATCTCTCCCATACCTATACCATCCTAGCTCTCAAGTGATCAAGCCTTCAAAAATGGACTCTTAATACAATACAATACTAGAATTGGAAGGGACCTTAGAGGTCTTCTAGTTCAACCCCCTGCCTAGGCAGGAAACCCTATACCATTTCAGACAAATGGCTATCCAACATCTTCTTAAAGACTTCCAGTGTTGGGGCATTCACAACCTCTGGAGGCAAGCTGTTCCACTGATTAATTTTTCTAACTGTCAGGAAATTTTTCCAGGGCACTGCTCAGGAGAGTCCAAGCAAGGGTTAAATATAGCCAAACTGCCCAGAGCTGAATTGAAACTTTAAGCCACGCCTCTGGTGCTGATTATCCTCAGATTTTTCAATTCAGCTAGCCCAGTAGAACACGCTTTTAAGTTTCTCTGCATTTAGTTTATTTGCTTGGACTCTCTTGAGCATTTACTGTGCGTATTTTCAGTTAAGGGGGTGATCAGGCTGAGTGAGTGTAATTAGATTTCTTTAATTCATTTCTAACTCGCTCTTCGGTTCTCCGGCGTCCTGCTTAACTCCCAGGTGCTGCGGGGAATGCAGACAGCTGCTGGACCCTCGCTGGGGAGGGGGAAAGCCCCGCTGAGGCTCCTGCAGTTGGTGTCCGTGCCTTTGGTGGCATGGACGCCGTTTGGTGCAGGTGCGGTGCTTCAGAGCTCCGGATAGTTTGGCGGCAACTTTTAAAGTAATTAGATCTTCCGGTCACCATTTTGGGAGCTATTTGCAGTTTCGGTTTCTGATTTCAATCTCGTGGCAGCTGCCTGCAGCCTGATTCACAGCAGGTGCCGCGAGGAGCCACTCTTTGTCCGGCCTGGCTGGCAATTAGGTGTATCCTTTTCACCTGAGCAGCAAGGATTGGGGCCGCTGGTCACAAGCCTCATTCCTGCAGTGCTGGGAGCTGTTAACGCTCGCACTTTATTCCACCTGCTGGATATTGCTGCTGCAATCCCTTCATGTCTCTTCAGAGCATCTGTTGGTTTGCAGGGCTTTTGCAAGGTGGTGAGTGGAGGTAGTCCCTGGTTATCTTGGCCCACAGTTACTAATGGCTGAGCAGGCTCCCAAGGATTCCACCCAGGCAGGGGGTTCCTCCAGGGTTTTCTCCAGGCAGGCTGGTGTGGCTGCCAGGGAGGCCATCAGGAGCTCCAAACCATACTCCAGGCCAGCCCCTAAGCAGGGATCAAGGCCAGACAAGGATGCATTACGCCGTCAAAAGGCCCTTGAAAAGCAATTCTCCAAGGCCCAGCACCAAAAGCAGTCCTCCCAATCGGTGTCTCCTGAGGAGCCCGCCATGGAGGTTCCTCCGGCCCAGCCAAGGCCTGTTTCAGACAGTGAGGATGAGGGCCGGGAGTTTTCCCCCACAGCTTCCATGTCTAGGGCAGTATCTCCAGGGGCCTCGATAGTAGATCAGGCTGATCTCTTCATTTGCCCTTCGGACCTAGAAGAAGGTCCTGCCCCGGGTCCCTTGGCTCTTCAACTTCCTTCTTCACGACCCAAACCCAGAGCTCAGCCCATGGAGGATCTTGGCCCTGATCTTTCAGTGGAAATGCAGGAAGTTATCAACAGGGCCATTTCCCAGGGCATTGAAGCGGGCATGTTGCACAGGGGCAAACGCACCCGCAAGACTAAACACCCAGAGCCCCAGCCAGTTCCCGTGGTTGCTTCTCCCCACGTCCCCTGCATTCCCCCCACTCCTCTTCTGGTTCCGAGGCTTCCGACTGGGAAGAGGGGGATGACATTCTGTTTGTTCAGGAGGCTGAATTCTTGGGGGAGGAAGGTGCAGCAGCTCAAAAGCCCTCTTCATCAGGACTATTTAACATTGCAAATTTCAAAACCATTTTGGACAAGGCCAAGCTGGCCACCCGTATGGGGTCCACTCCACCTGTTCAAGCTCGTGCTGAACTGGATGACTTATCTGGGGATTTGTTTGAGGAACTAGTCTCACTCCAAGAGATCATTTCTATTCCCAAGATGTTTCTTAATTTGGTTCAGAAGCAATGGGCCCAGCCTGCTACTATGGCTACCCCCTCTAGCAATGATAAGAAGCTGTACACTGTGGATGCCAGCCTGGAGGATTTACTTAAGCTGCCTCCTATCGATCCTCCGGTAGCGGCCCTCACCTCAACATTGGTGCTTCCGCCTGATTTGTTAGAAGGTCTTAAGGCTGAGGATAAGAAATCTGAGAATGCCTGTCATAAGACGCACCAGGCGGCTGCATGGGCAATTAAGACGTCTGCCTCTGCTTCCTTTCTTTCCAGGGCCGCTCTCCTCTGGTTGAGACAGTTAATGGCGAGGGTTCCAGTTAAGGATACCAAGTTAAGGCAGGAGATTAATAAAATCATGGCTGCCACCAAGTATACTGCTGATGCCACCCTCAGTGCGGTTAAGTTCGCTTCTTGGGCCCTGGCTTTGAATGTCACCACCAGGCATCTCTTATGGCTGAGGCATTAGAACGTGGACATGCGTTCCAAGTGAAACTTAGTTTTTGCCCCCTTCAAAGCGGTCAAGCTCTTTGGGGAGGTGTTGGATCCAGTCCTAGTGGAAAATAAGGACAAAAAGAAGGTGATGCCGTTGGTTTCTAAGAAATCCGATAAGAAGGGCTTTTACTCCTACAGGAGGCAGTCCTTTCAGAACTCAGAACCTTCTTCCAGTTCTGCTCAGTCACATTGCCCATTCAACCAGCAGGCGGACAGATCTCAGGACCGTCACTCCTTTCAGGACAGGAGTCGCCAACCGTATTACTCCAGATGCCCCTTTCAGGGGATCTGGCTCCCGCCCTTTCAGAAAGTATGTGACTGTCGGGAATCAGCTCCCATTGGAGGGCAGCTCCAATTGTTTCACTTCCAGTGAGAGCAGGTCACGTCGGACCAGTGGGTATTACCCTGGGTCTCACCCTAGAATTCCTCTCTTTTCCTCCCCATCATTTCATCAGGTGTCCCGTTCCCTCGTGCCCTGTCAAAAGATCCCTCATGGAACAGGAAATAAGACATCTCAGGGAGATCAGGGCCATAGAGCCGGTACCTCCTGGTTAGGAAGGGACAGGGTTCTATTCCATCCTGTTTCTGGTCCCCAAAAACTCCGGAGGGTGGAGAGGGATCCTAGATTTAAAACGGCTAAATTATCATGTCACCTATTGGAGGTTCAAGATGCAGTCCCTCCAGTCGATCCTGGGCTGCATCAGGCCGGGAGACTTCTTAACCTCCATAGACCTAAAAGACACCTACCTCCACGTACCCATCCGCAAAGCCCACCGCAGATACCTGAGGTTCACTTACGCCAGTCAGCACTATCAGTACCGGGCCATGCCGTTCGGCCTGTCATTGGCCCCCAGGACGTTCACCAAGGTCTTTGCAGCAGTGGCGGTGTTCCTCAGGTCGCGACCAGTAAAGCTGCACTGCTATTTAGATGATGTGCTCATCCAGTCGTCATCCCCCCAGCAGGCGGTCGAGGATCTGCAGTACACTATGCAGGTTCTCCGGAGTCACGGCTTTTCCATCAACTTGGAAAAGAGCCATCTTCGCCCCACCACCAGGCTTCAGCATCTAGGGGCCGTCATCGACACCATCGCCTGCCAGGTCTTCCTATCACCAGAGAGGGTGGAGAGCCTCAGGGAGATGGCCATACAGGTACGGCGTCTCCTCGTGCCAAGATCATGCTGCTGTCACAGCTCCTGGGCAAGATGATATCATGCCTATCCATCGTTCCGTGGGCACGTCTTCATTCTCATCCCCTCCAGTGGCTTCTGCTGCCCTATCAAAGGACCAACGAGAGCAGCTCACCGAGGCTCGTTCCGGTCTCCGTGAAGGTGCATCGCTCGCTCGGATGGTGGTTGTCTCCTGCCCTGAAGAAGAGGGTCTCCGTTCAAGGAGCTGACCTGGCTCACCATTACGACAGATGCCAGTCTGTACAGTTGGGGGCCCCACTTCCGCAACCAGATAGCTCAGGACAGGTGGTCCTCAACCGAGGCATTCTTGTTCTACCCTCCAAGGTGCCTTGGAGAATAGTTTGACTCCCTCTTCTTTGTGGCAACCCCTGAGATATTGGAGCACTGCTATCATGTCTCCCATAGTCCTTTTCATTAAACTAGACATACCCAGTTCCTGCAACCGTTCTTCATATGTTTTAGTCTCCAGCCCCCTAATCATCTTTGTTGCTCTTCTCTGTACTCTTTCTATAGTCTCCACATCTTTTCTACATCATGGTGACCAAAACTGAATGCAGTATTCCAAGTGTGGGCTTACACCAAGTGTGGGCATTATAAAGTAGTATTAACACTTCACGTGATCTTGATTCTATCCCTCTGTTTATGTGGCTTAGAACTGTGTTGGCTTTTTTGGCAGCTGCTGCACACTGCTGGCTCATATTTAAATGGTTGTCCACTAGTACTCCAAGATCCCTCTCAGTTACTACGATTGAGCAAGGTACCACCTATATTGTACCTGTGCATTTTGTTTTTCTTGCCTAAATGTAGAACCTTACTCTTTTCACCATTGAATTTCATGTTATTAGTTAGTGCCCAATGTTCAAGTTTGTCAAGATCCTTCTGTATCTTAAGCCTGTCTTCTGGAGTGTTGGCTATTCCTGCCAGCTTGGTGTCATCTGCAAATTTGAAGAGTTCCCCATTTATTCCCTCATCCAAATCATTGATGAAGATGTTGAAGAGTATTGGGCCTAAAACAGAGCCTTGGGGTATTCCACTGCATACTTCCCTCCATGTAGATGCAGTTCCATTGAGGACTACACATTGAGTGCGGTTGGTCAGCCAGTTATGAATCCATCTGGTGGTGATGCTGTCTAATTCATGTTCTTCTACTTTATCTAGTAGTAGGTTATGGTCTACCTTACCAAATGCATTACTGAAGTCCAAGTAAACTATATCGACGGCATTCCTCTGGTCCACTAATTTTGTTACTTTGTCAAAGAATACAATAAGATTAGTCTGGCATGATGTGTTTTTGACAAACCCATGTTAGCTTTTGGCTATTACTTTGTTTACTTCTAGGTATTCGCCAATTTGTGCTTGATTATCTTTTCCAGAATCTTTCCTGGTATTTTTTTAAATTAGTTTTTCGTATGTATGTATGTATGTATGTATGTATGTATGTATGTATTAATTAAAGAGTTTTACAAATATATACCTTCCCTCCCCCCCGAACCCACATCCCCTCCCCCCTGCCCCCCCACAACCTCCCAGAGCAAATACAGGGTATAAACATTGAACAACCATATTCTAAAATAAACTAACTAACTTTAACATCATCCCTCGCTTGTACTTTAACTCTCCTTTTGTAAAGCTAACTTTAAACAAGTTGTAGTATTCCTTGCTCATTCATTCATAAGCTATCTGGAGTTTCTTAGTCCCATATTTATTTTGAATATAGTCAATCCATCTTCTCCATTCCAGCTTGTATTTTTATGATCCTTGAGATATGCTGATATTTTAGCCATCTCTGCTAAGTTTGTTAACTTTTAACGTCCATTCTTGAATAGTAGGCAAATCTTCCTTCTTCCAGTACTGCGCCACCAACAGTCTTGCTGCCATTGTTGTTCAAAATCAAATTAGTCTCTATAACTGTACAGTCAGTAATTATACCTAACAAAAATACCTGAGAGGTAAACTTTATCCTCTTTTAAAGAACATTGTGCGTAATCCACCATATTTTTATCCAAAATACTTTGACCTTTTTACAAGCCCACCATATATGATAATACGTAGCATCAACACAATCACATCTCCAGCATTTAGGTTGTAAATTCGGATACATACAAGCCAATTTTTTAGGATCTAAATGCCATCTACAAAACATATTGTAGAAATTATCTCTCAGGTTTGGGGCTTGCATAAATTTTACATCTCTTACCCATATTTTTCCCATGTTTCCATCATTATTGGCTCTTCTAAATTTTGTGCCCACTTTATCATACAATCTTTAACTAATTCTGTTTCAGAATCTATTTCTATCAATATATTATCTAACCTTTTATATGCATTTGACTTTGATCCCTAATTTGTTTTACTGGATTGTCCTCATTTTGCGTAATACCAATTTTCTGGTCTTTTTTCCATCTGGCCTGTAGCTGTCCATACTGAAACCAGGTTTGGACTACCCTTTTCTCTTTTAGTACATTCAGCGGTTTTAGCTGTAATACACCTCTTTCTATAGTAAGAAGCTGTCTGTATGTGGTTACATCCTGTTTTTGT
>NW_028261384.1:53141169-53251169 GCF_051295495.1 Thamnophis sirtalis
AATTACAACATTGCTCAGCTCCTCCATTTATTTGTTAGCTCTACAAAAACAGTCTATGAAAAATTCATTTAAATTGACTCAACTGATATTCTCAAGAAATAATATTTTAGTAGTGAAAGAAGTTTTCTGCATTAATTTTCTGTTTTTTTTATTTCAAATTATTGTATAACTGGGTTAGCTGGTATGTAGTACAAAGCATGTATGAAGTTTAAAATAATTCATTAGGAAACAATGTGAATAGTTGTTTCTTCTTATAACCAAAGTAGCTTGACAAATGAGACTAATCAGTGTTTGAAACAAAAATATTGTATGTCATGGCTAACAATTGTTCCAAGATAGATATGAAACAGTATTTCTGTAGTCTCATCTGAAGTTTCAGACCTTATCATTCCATGCTATATGCATTAAATATTTGTAAACAAGAAAATCTTACAATTATTTCTATTCACAGAAATTTTATTCATAACACACATATTGTAATCTTAATTTAATTGTGCTTGGGGGTATGGAGCACTAAACAATACTGACTTCTTCAATACTTAGACAGCCAATATATATGCACAATATGAAATACTTGCATAAGATGGCATCTATGTTTTTTTATTTGCACACAAATGGCCATTTATGCACAAATGACCATATAATTTCCCTGCAAAAATAAAAAAACCTAGTAAATTCTTACACCTAAGTTTACAATTAGTTTTTGAGAAATTATGTTCATCAGCCTGTTGATACATACCTTTGCCAAGTGATTTATAGTGTAAAATATTTTCAGGAAAACCTGAAAAAAATACTGTGAAAATTCCCTGCTACCCTGAAAATAAGACAGGGTCTTATTTTCTTTTCAGCCCCTAGGTAAGCACTTGGGCTTGTTTTCAGGGAGGTGTTATTTTTGAGGTGTAGGAGGTGGCGAGCGTGGTCACCTCATGGCTGCTGCTGTATTGCAATATTTTTAGGGAGGGCTTATTTTCGGGGAAGACTTATTTTGGCGCATGCGCTCAAAAGCCCAAATGGGCTTATTATCCGGGGAGGTCTTATTTTCAGGGAAACAGGGTAGCAGGGTAAGATGATTAAACTTTTCTTGTCACAAGGGAATTTTTATTCACCATTAATATCCATTTTTGTAATTTAGTGCTCCTGCCTTAAACTTATGAAATCTAGGCACTATCATTCTTATTCTGATATCTCATTGAATATCAAATTACCGTATTTTTTGGACTATAAGATGCACATTAGCTTTAGAGGAGGAGGACAAGAAAAAAAATTGGGAAGTTGCCACCATCACCATGGGCCATTTGCCTTGGGCCGTTTGCCACCAATTGGCAGCAAACGAGCTGCAGCGGCGGCGATAGACAGTGATAGGTGGCGGCAGCATTTCATGCCTCCTAGAATAGATGATTGGTGCCACACCAACCCTCCTCCCCGCCACAATATTAACTCTATAAAATGCACAGACATTTTCACACACTTTTTGAGGGAGGAAAAGTGTATCTTATAGTCTGAAAAATGCAGTATACTTTTTAAAAAATGGTTGACATATAGCTTACAAATAACTTTTGCTTTAAATTTTCAAGCAAGAATCTTATTAGAATACAGAGTATATGACATCTTTGAAGATAGATTTCAGTTTTAGATTAAAATTATTCACACCTACTGAAAAAAAGTTAGAAGATTATACTACAACAGGTTTAATTTATACTTAGAATAAAGAGAGGACAGTTCTATCCAAGAACATTTGTTGTTCCTTTCAGTCACATAATGTTAACAATTATATTTATATAGGTGGGTTCCAGTAGATCAGTTACCACTTTTGTATTATTATTCATTAAATCTACATTTTTATTTGATACGAAACCAAAGCAGCAAATGTAATTTAATCATCGCTGTCACTCCCAGATTCACTCAACTGCAAGTCATTTCCTGTTGTTAAAAAAAGAGAAGTATTTTAATTTCCAATTAAATTCTACATTGATGAATTATGAAATGTTAGCTATCAGAGACACCAAGAGCAAAAATAGGCAGCAATTTTAAAAGACCATTAAAGAGTTTACTCCAAGTGGATTTAGTTTTTGATATTCTATTATTTCTCTGTTCCTAGTGTTCTTTGGCATGATTCATGAGAAGCCCAAATGTTACAATGATTCCTGTGAAAATCACTAAACTTGAAGCTTTCTTTAATAGAGTTTAGGGTTTTTTATTTGCTCCATCACAGAGTTGATCCAATAATGGGACTTTGAACAAATATGAACTGAAGAAACTGTATGCAGTGCTAGTATCAATTTCTTTAGACTAGATCTGAATCAGTCAGGCCAATAGCAACTGCTCTAAGTTATGAGGCCATGCTGAATAATGCAAGTCAGTACTGTCTATAGAAAGATTGTGACATTAATATTAACTGTTAAGTGTATAAATGAAGTATGTCTTGGAAAAAGAAAATGGATATTTCCAACAGAAGGAAATACATTTAGCTTAGGGTTGAACTGTGGAGTCTGTGATACTCTCTGAGTTTGATTGTTTACTTGCAGCAATAATAGCCACTATGATGGACAGATAAGACCAGCAGACTGCATGCATGAATACCAACTGATAGTCAGAAGACACTCATTAATCACACAACATGTGGACACTCAATCATAGCTTCAAATGAGAAACTGTGAACATCATAGACCAAGCTAAATCCAATATCTAGGGAATTCCTGGAAGCTTAGCATTCTGACAAATCAGTCATTAAAGATATATACAGAGAATCCACATTCACAAATAATTCATGAGAGATAGTAAAACACCTAAGAAGGAAACAAAAAGACCAGAATACATCCTCTCCAGCAGCCTATACTCAGAAAAGCAGGGATTAATACCAGACAATCAATCAAGCATAAAGCAATATCTAGACAAGTTCATGATCTTATGACAAAAAGCCTCAATGGTGCAGTGGTTAAAATGAAGTATTGTAGGCAAACTCTGTCCACAGCCTGGAGTTTGAGCTGATAAGGCTCAAGATTGACTTAGCATTCCATTTTTCTAAGGTTGGTAAAACGAGGAACCAGATTGTTGGGGACAATATGCAAATAACACTTCTGTATTGTGATGGTGTCCTCTCGACCCGTTTTTGGTCCCAGGAGGCTTCAGGGAGGCCTGCTAGGCCCAAAACTGGGTGCAGGGAGATGTGGTGTGCCCTTCCCCCATAGCCCAATTTTAGCCCCAGGAGACTTAAGGGAAGACTGCTAGGCCCAAAACAAGGCATGAGGGGCACACATGCATACATGGTGTGTGTGTGTGTGTGTGTGTGTGTGTACAGCTCATGGGGTGGGGTATTACACATGCATTGCATTATGGGTGTGGGCATGCTTTTGGTACATGACGACAAAAAGGTTACTCATCACTGATCTAGAGTGTTGTAAAGCACTACTGAGTGTGAACTTGTACATTTACAAGTTTAAATGTTATTGCTATTACTTAGCCAAATAATGAAACATCTGCAAGCAATCAACCAATTTAGAGCAGCAAGGACTCAACAGAAAATAAGTGTGTTTGTGAGTAATGTGCACAATGTCACTTATCTGCAGTATCAAATCCAAAAATAAATAAAGAAACTAAGCCTACAAATATTTTTGTATCTCTAAAAAGATGCAAATGTTACACATGGCAAAAAAGTAGATAAGTTTTTGTGGATGTATAAAATGTATTTTTGAAAGGATTGTATCATCTAAGCAAGATGCCTATACTTGTTCTTCCTTCTCAGTTAATTGCAACTTGATTGTGAGGTCTAAGTAGCTTCTTTGTGACTTTTATCTTCTTTCAAATTGCTTTCCTGACTGATAATGGGAGCTGCCCGTCTTATACTCTATGGCTTATGCCGGCTTCTCCACTGCCTGAGTTGTTTAAGGATCTCTATGGACAACCTCTTGAATGTGCCACTTGATGTTCATCTTCTCCACATATACTTTATAAATAACTGAATTCCATAATGTGTGGGCAGCATTAGCATGGAGTCCTCCTGACCGAGTTGATCCAATGGGATGCATTTCAATTGGACATGAAAGCCGAGCGAGTAGAGATCATTATACAGAAAACTCCTATGGGATGTCAACCACAGATTCTCGTACATTACTCCTCAATTCCCATAAATGAAAGATCTTGTTATTTCAGTGTTATTATTGCCCAGGAATGAGGACAACTTGTACTTAGAGCAGCCTTCCTGAACATAATGCCCTCATGAAGTTGGTCTACAGTTCTCATAATTTCAGGTTGCATTTATGTTGTATGACTTATGTTGTATGATACTTAATGAAAATAAACTTACTGAGAGTATTCATGAGTTGATTGTTGCCTTGTGCCCTGCCAGTACCATTGGCAACTACATTCTTGTTGTTACACTGCAGAGAAGGAGAAGGATGTGTAGTTTCACCCCCATCACTGCTGGAAGTTTCATCACCACTCCCAGAGGAACTCTCGGATTCAGATGAACTGCTGTCACTACTGCTACTCATCTGCTCAATAATTTCAACTTCAGCTCTTAGCTCTAGAGTAAAAATAGGAGGGTCATTTTTAAAAGTTTATTTATTCATTAAAAATATAGCCTGAGTTTTCTTAAGAAATTCAAGGTCATATAGATAGCACTTGTCCCTGCAATTCTAATTCTCTGTGTGGCTGATTTTGCCCTAGGACTGAGATTCTAACTATAATGCCCCATTGGCTCTCAATTATTTAGCCCAGATAGTCCATGTTTTAAGAGATGTTAACAGTCTTAACTAAATTAGATTTGGTTTCAACTAATATAATTGTGAGATGGCTGGCTGGTAAAGGTTATAAGCTGTGCTGCCATTGAAAATATATACTGAAGAAAACTTGGGGGGGGGGGGGGGGAGTAATAGATTATCTTCCCATCTCAAACAGTAGGTAGACTATAATAAGTGTTCTACCTCTTTTAATATCATCCAATTGAGGTTCTGGTGAAGGATTGTCTTTCAGTGGTGAAGTTTTAGGTCCAGCTGCAGGCTTTGTTGGAGCTCTGAACTGGGTGGAAGATTGTGCAGCTCGAGCAGATTGCTGTTCTATCCGTGCTTGGATTTTACTGCTGCCTTCAGCTCTAAAAGGAAATGTTTAAAACAGATAACATGTATAATATGTAATTGCTTTCCATAGCTTCACAGTGATTAACCTTTTTCGCCTTGGGTGCCAAAAGCACGTGTACATGCTATCGTGCATGTATGTGTGCCCACCCCCATAATATAATGCCCCCCCCCCGTGTGCCTCCTGCACATGTGTGTGTCACCTCCCCCCCCCCCCCCCCCGCTATCCTGTGCATGCATGCATGGCTTTCTTGGAGCCTGGAGAGGGCGAAAATGGCTCCCTCATCCCCCTGAAGGCTCTCCAGAGGTCAGAAATCGCCCGTTTTCTGACTTCCGTTGAGCCCAGTAGGTCCGTTTTTCACTCTCCCTAGGCTCTAGAGACTTTCTAACCCGGGGAGGGTGAAAAAAGGCCCAACACACAAACCGCAACTTCGGGAACAGACTTCTGAGTTGCTCATTGGGCCATTTTTCTCCCTCGGGAGGCTTAAGGAGATTTCCCTAAAGCTTCCGGAGGACAAAAAACAGCCCAATGCGCAAACTGGAAGTTTGTTTGTTTGTTTATTGGATTTATATGCCGCCCTTTTCCCAAAGGACTCAGGGCGGTCTACAACATAAAAAAAAATACTACAAAAGTTACAAAGGAAATTAAATAAAGTATCCAAAAACAAACCCAATTAATATTAACAATACATTTTTTTAAAAAATTAGATTAAAATTAACAATTAAATCATTTATTTTATTCTGTTCAGGCCAGGCGGTCCTGCTTGAAAACCCAACTTTTTAGGGTGTGTCGGAAGGATTGGAGGTCGGGGATTATGTGACGCTCCAGGGGCAGGTCATTCCAGAAGGAAGGCGCTCCCACAGAGAAGGCTCTCTCCCTGGGAGTTGCTAGCCGATACTGTCTGGCCGATGGCACCCTGAGAAGGCCAACTATGTGGGATCGCACTTGACAGTGGGAGGCTACCGATGGCAGGAGGTGGTCTTGCAGGTACCCTGGGCCAAAGCCATGGAGCGCTTTAAAGGTCATAATTAGTACCTTGAATCGCACCCGGAAAACAACTGGCAAGCAGTGCAGGCCGCCTAAAAGGAGTGTAAGCACCTAAGTACCTCCATGATAACCCATGCCGCATTCTAGGTCAGCTGAAGCCTCCGAGTGCTCTTCAAGGGCAGCCTCATGTAGAGAGTGTTACGGCAGTCCAGGTGAGAAAGGACGAGGGCATGAGTGACTGTGCACAAAGCATCCCGATCCAGGAAGGGGTGCAATTGATGTACCAGGCGAACCTGGTAAAAGGCCCCCCTGATCACGGCCATCAGGTGTTCTAAATTAAGCTGCGTATCCAGGAGGACTCCCAGATTGCGGGCCCTCCCTGAGGGGGCTAAAATTTCTCCCCCTATCATCAAAGATGGAACAAGATGCACAAATCGGGATGACGGAAACCACAGCCACTCAGTCTTGGAGGGATTGAGCTTGAGCCTGTTCCTCCCCATCCAGATCTGCACAGCCTCCAGGCATCGGAACATCACATCGAGGGCATCGTTTGGGTAGTTTGGGGTAGAGATGAAAAGTTGGTTATTATCAGCATATTGATGATACCGTACCCCAAAACCACGGATGATCTTGCCCAGCAGTTTCATATATATGTTGAACAGGAGGGGTGAGAGAACCGATCCCTAGGGCACTGCACAAGTGACGTGCCTCGGGGTCGATCCCTGTCCTCCAGTCAACACGAACTGCGACCGATCTGACAGGTAGGACAAGAACCACCGTAAAACGGTGCCCCCCACTCCCAAACCCCCGAGTCGTCGGAGCCAGGTAGGCAGCTTCATCCAGGTACTGGGGAACTCTTAACCTTCGCTACAAAGTGAAGGTTGGAGACCGGACGATAGTTGGCTAAAGAAGCTGGGTCCAGGGAAAGCTTCTTAAGGCGGTGGGAAAGAACCCCTCTCAATGAAGCATTGGTAATCGCCTGGAGCCAGCCTCTTGTCACCTCCTGGAAAGCCGAAACTAACCAAGAGGGACACAGGTCCAGCACACAAGTGGCAGCACTGAGTCTCCCCATAATCCTGTCCATGCCCTCGGGGGTCACAGGATCAAACTCATCCCAGATGGTCTCCACAAGATTCATCTCTGTCGACTCGCCCGAATCTACCCAGTCAGAGTCCAAGCCTGTCCGGATCTGAGCGATTTTATCCTGCAGATACTGAACAAATTCTTCAGCCTTACCCTGCAAGGGATCTTTCTCAGTTCCTTGGTTAAGTAAGGAGCAGGTTATCCTAAACAGAGCGGCTGGGCAGTTATCTGCGGACACAATAAGAGCGGAAAAATGTTGCCGTTTTGCCGCTTTTATCACCACTAAGTTGGATTTCATATGAATTCTTATTAGTGTTTGATCAGATTCGGACCGGCTGGCCCTCCAACCACTCTCTAAGCGTCTTTTCCGGCGTTTCATCTCCCGGAGCTCCTCGGTAAACCAGGGAGCTACCCAGGATCGACACCGGGTCAGAGGCCGCAAAGGAACAACGTGATCCAAGGCCCCAGTGGCCGCCCTATCCCAGGCTTCCACTAGGGCTTCGGTCGAGCTGTGAGCAAGGGCTTCAGGAAAAGTCCCAAGCTCCATCAGGAACCTTTCAGGGTCCATCAGGCGCCTGGGGCGGAACCATCTAGGCAGTTCTGCCTCCCTGTGGCAAGGGGTAGCAGTATGGAAGTCAAACCTGATGAGGAAATGATAAGACCATGACAAGGGTTGGATAGAAATATCCCCTAAATCTAGATCATTCATCCACTGCCCAGAGACAAAAATCAGGTCGAGCATTTGTTCCCTGTTATGGGTGGGGTCTTGAATTAACTGAGTTAGGTCCATAGCCATCATGGAAGCCATGAACTCCTGAGCTGACGCGGATGTCTCGCCAATGGAAGGCAGATTGAAATCCCCCAGGATCATAAGGGAAATCAACTGCCAATCTGGCTAACATATTCAGCAGCTCCGGCAGGGCCGATGAAAACATAGCAGGGAAACAGGTACGTAACAAAAAGGCCCACCTGAACTCCAAGGCCCCATTTCACAAAAAGGGACTCACACTCACCTGCGGCACAGTGACCTCCTGAGGTCCGACACTTTCCCTAATAACCACCGCCACCCACCCACCCCACCCCTGGGCTCTCGGCTGGTGAAACGCCCAGAAGCCTGGTGGGCATAATTCACTAAGGGGAACACCCCCTCATGGCCCAACCAGGTCTCCGTAATGCACTGGTCTGCTCTACCCTCGTGTATGAGATCATAAATGAGGGGAGCCTTCTGTACCACGGACCTGGCGGTAAACGACACCAGCCAGAGACCAGGGTCCTGTGATCCTGAGCACCCGGGGATGCGAGCAAGTCTGTTCCTGAACAGTTTACTTCAGGAGGAATTATACTTTGTGCTAATCGATATTGGCACATGTTTGTGCCAATCGTTTATGCGGACGATACCCAGTTGTATCTGCCCGCCCCGTGCCAACTCAGTGAAGCAGTTGACGTGATGTGTCAGTGCCTGGAGGCTGTTAGGGTCTGGATGGGGGTAAACAAGCTTGCACTCAATCCAGACAAGACCGAGTGGCTGGTGTGTTTCCCTCCCAAAAATTGGCTAAGTATTCCATCGCTCAGGCTGGGGGGTGAAATTCTACGCCCCTCAGACAGGGTTCGCAATTTGGGAGTCCTCCTGGATCCACAGCTGACCTTAGAACATCACTTGTCGGCTGTGACCAGGGGGCATTTGGTTCGCCTGGTGCACCAATTGCGTCCCTACCTGAACCGGGAGGCACTCGCAACAGTCACTCATGCCCTTGTGACCTCAAGACTGGACTACTGCAATGTGCTCTACATGGGGCAGATCTTGAAGAGCATTCGGAGACTTCAGCTTGTCCAGAATGCAGCCGCGCAAGCGATTGTGGGTGCACCTCGGTACACCCACGTTACATCTATCCTCCGCGAGCTGCACTGGTTACCTATTGGTCTCCGGATACGCTTCAAGGTGCTAGTCGTCACTTATAAAGCCCTTCATGGTATTGGACCTGGGTACTTGAGAGATTGCCTGCTGCCAATTACCTCCCAAAGGCCCATTAGATCCCACAGATTAGGCCTCCTCCGGGTTCCATCTACTGGCCAATGTCATCTGGCTACTACCCGGAGGAGGGCCTTCTCTGTGGCTGCTCCGGCCCTTTGGAACGAACTCCCCGCAGAGATTCGGACCCTCACCTCTCTCCAGGCCTTCCGCAAAGCCGTTAAAACCTGGCTGTGCCGGCAGGCCTGGGGTTGACGAGTTCCCTTCCCCCCTCGAATTGTGTGATTGTTGACTGTCTTTTTAAATTCTCTTTGTACTTTGTTTGTTGTATTCCCTTCTTGTTAACCCCCCCCCCCCCTTTGGGTTTGTTAGCCGCCCTGAGTCCCTTGGGAATAGGGCGGCAGGCATATAAATACAATAAACCATATAACCTTATAAACCTTATGTTTACCTTGTCTTTTTGACTTGAATGCTGCTGCTTAGTTTTTCAAGCACATATTCCCCAGTGTCATGGTTGATAATAAGTACGCAGTCTTTTTGGTAAGGCCTTTTGTTTCCTTTGAATACAGTCATTGGAGGTGTGGAACCCTGATTTTCAAGAAAAGTAAATAATATAATTGAATATAAACAAGTATTTATGTGCAGGTCAAGATAATCAGATATAATGGAATAGCATAATCAAAGTCTAAAATCCAACTCAGAAGATTATGCTTTAATTGGTATTTTCTTAATATTTTGTTCTATGATAGTCATTACAATATTTTTATATGCAGGAAAGAAATCATATGAACTTTGGCAAAATTACTATATATACCTGTGATGGTGAACCTATGGCACTGCCGTGCATGTGGGAGACATGTGTGCATGTATGGGGGGAGCGCAGGGGGTTTCATGTGCATGTGTGGGGTCATGAGCACATGTGCAGGGGCGTGGTACACTGGGGGGGGGCACATGTGCAGGGGCGTGGTACACTTGGGGGGGTCTGACAGGCATGTGTGGGGGTGTCATAAGTACATTGCATTATGTTGCCCATGCTTTCAGCACGTGGGGACAAAAAGGTTAGCCAACACTGGTATAGAACTTTCTATTTGCAAAAATGATTTATTCATTTGCTAATCTTCCCCCCCAAAAAGTCTGTATACTATGTCTGCTACAAGTAAGAAATATCTGAAATTAGAATGACAATGCTCATAAACCAGTAGAGAAAAATGTGTTGATTTTGCTACAACAGACTAATATGGCTAACTTTGTCACTATAAACACTTCATATTAAATATTCTTCTCTATGCAGATACACAATGCAACATAATATTTTATAGTTTATATTTTATAATTCAGAATATAGTTTATAAAGAAATCAAACAGAAAGTTTACTTCAATATCTCAAACAAATATAAGAGGGGTGTCAAACTCAAGGCCCATAGGCCGGATCCATCCCACAGAATGCTTAAATCTGGAAATAGCAAAGAACCGGCCTGCAATGCCTCTGGCAGCCAAAACAGGCAGTGGGGAGGACCGCATCCCCTCACACCTCATTTTGGTCAGCAGGGTGCTGCAGGAGGCCGTCTAAGCCAAAAACACGGCATGGGGGGGGGGAAACGTGGGCCCCCGTGCTCTGTTTTGGTCAGCAGGGTGCTGCAGTTGGTGTTCGTCCTGTCTCCCACCTCCTCCCCACCCCTAGCCAGCCCTGGAGAACTACAATGCTGATGCAGCACTTGAAGAAATCGAGTTTGACACCCCTGAAACATATCATCAATATTATTTATATCCTATATCAGAAATAAAATTAAAGAACTGAATATAGTTCTAGAGAACCAGATGGGAGGAACTGAAGCCCATCCATTGCCCCCTCCCTAAATCCCACCCATTATAGCAAAAATGAAAGCATGCAAAGAATTCAGCTCCAACAACTTGCCCCCTCCCCACTCAGAATGGCAGCATCCCTAAGTGGACCTGACAAAAGTACTGTAAACCCGATATAAAGATGCATTATACTGATGATTTGATTCATTAATGCAGCAGCATCTTTCTTCAAGCTTGCCTGGAAATCAGAAGTGCTTATTTCAATGATACAGTAGCAAGTTGTATTTGTAGTCAGACCAAAATATTTTTTTGAAATTATTTTCAAAATATGCACAGCACATTTGATAGACAGTTGTTAAAAATGGCATTCTCTTAAACAAGTTTCCACAAATTGTTTTTATAAGCATATCATGTTCCGCCTGACTACATATGAAAAATTCAGAGCAAAGCTTGTAAGAACTTGACATAGAAGACAAATCTGCAATGTGAGATATAGTAAACTTACAGGAATATGTGGTAATGTAATTGTGACTTCATCTCCTTTACCAACTTGAAGCTCTCCTTCACAAGACGTATCTATAGATGCTGGTTTAAAATCATCTAGAAGATACAATAACTGATATTAAATATACATCATGTTATCAAGGATGTTTTATAGTATTTATTTAGAAACATTTATTTATGTTATTCTTTTCATTGGCATTCAAATAATTTTGGAGCCAGCTTATTAGGGTGAATGTGCAGAATAGGAATTAAATTGAATTATCACCTTATAATGTTCTGCTAATATTCATTCTTTGTTAGCCAATAACACAAAAAACTCTAACACAGCATCTTCATTTTTTATCTGCTATATCTAGTATCTGCTACAAAAAATAAAAATGAAAAGCCTTAATTTTTTTAAATTTCCTTCATCCATTTTTTTTTAAAGTTCATCTATAAGGCCAGTTTTTTTAAACAACTCTGTAAGTAGTCAACAGTATCACCTTTTTTCTGGAAATAATTATTCTTTCCTGGTGCTCCAAATAGATATTAATCAATGTCCTGTGCTATTAAATGTATTTATAAATTTTAGCTTGTCCTCTGAGAGCTCAAGACAGCACACAAAGCGAGTTCAATTGGGCTTACTCCCACAGAAGTGTAGGTATGCCTACCCCAACATAGTGCGCTCCAAAGTATTGAACCCCAGCACGCGTCTACTGATTGTCTGAGGATGATGGAGCTTGTAATCCAAACCTTAGGAATGGACCAGGCTGGGGAAGGCTGCTTTACCCACTTACCTGGGAGTAAGTCACACTGAACTCAGTGGAGCCTGTTTTCGGTTAGGCAGGCACAGGCTACCGCGGATAGGGCCCTCTTTTGACACGGGGCCAGGCCAGCTTAACCAAGCCGATGTTTTGGGGTCGCCGGCCTGGCCCATAAGCGCCGCCTCTGCCGGGGCACTCACAGCGAATGGTGTGGAAAGAGGCTTTAGGGTGCCGTTCGAAGCTTTCGCCCAGCTGCAGAGGATGCTCCTCCTTGTCCAGCAGCGGGTTCGCCACGCCGTTCATGGCTACCGCGGCGCCCGCCGAGAACGACAAGAACCCCCGCAGCCGCCCCGCCCCGCCTGACCGCCTTCTCTTCCGGGCTCGGAGCAGCGTGCAACTGGGAAAACGCTCCCTGTCTGGGGGAGCGGATCGAGAGGGACCACGAACTTGGTGGTACTGTAAGGTGTCCTCGTGGTTTTTGGCCGGGGGGCGGGGGCATCCGGGAATCCGGGAAGAAGGGCATGCGGGTGGCGGGACCAGGAAGGTGTTACCGGCCCCGAACAGGTAGGTAGGTAGATAGGAGGGAGGTGGTAGCACTGGGGAAAAGACTGACGCATTTCGCCTCATCTGCAAAGGTTTTGAATTGATAGAGCTCTCAGAACCGGCAGATTTAATCCAGATCCATAATTGGACCTTTCTGCCTGATACGTTATTCCTCTGAGCTGAACGAGAATTCAGCTGAGGACACTTTCTGTTTTTTTTCTCTTGGAAAACAGGAATTTTAAAAGGTGTATTGAGGTGTTATTAGGTCAATAGTTTTTCTACTTAATTGATTTTAAGCAAAAAAACCTGAAGGTTTACCAGGAGAATTCATTTCAGATTTGAGTACTTGATTTGGTTACAGAACGTAAGTGATTGGCTATTGCCTTTTTTCAGGTTGCTGCTACAGATAGTCCTTGGTCACATGAGCATAATTCAGACAATTTCCGGCCTTCTAACCAATTTTGTTGTATTTATTTTGTACAATTACAAAGACTATACTGTACTGTACAAGCAAAGTCAATGAAGTCAGATTCACTTAACAACTATGTTATTAACCTAAGAACTTGAGTTACTCACTTAATAACTGAGGCAAGAAAAGTCATAAAATGGGGCAAAACTCATTTAACAAATGTCTCACTTAGCAACAAAATTTTTTGGCTCAACTTTGATCATAAGTTGAAAGCTACCTCAAGTTTACACTGGTAGTTTCTTTATTCAGAACTAAACAGGCCTCACTTTGGAGGATTGCCTCTGCTTACTTCTTATTTTTTAATGAAAATTTTGAAAAAAAACTTTTACAAATATTTACTTCCCTCCCCCCAACCCTCCACTCCCAACCTCCCCCCGCCCCCACTTCCCAGAACCAATACAGGGTATAGATCTTCAACAAAAACATTCTAAAATAAGCTTTAAAAAAAGTTAATATCTTTCATTTGAGCTTTAACTCCTCCTTGGTAGGCTAGCTCTAAACAAATTACATAATTCCTTGTTTCTTTAGTCATAAGCTGTCTGAAATTTCTTAGTCCCATATTTATTTTGAGTATAGTCAATCCATCTTCTCCAGTCCAGTTTATATCTCTTGTTTGAATGGTCCTTGAGATATGCAGATATTTTAGCCATCTCAGCTAGGTTTGTTACTTTCAATGTCCATTCTTGAATAGTAGGCAAGTCTTCCTTCTTCCAGTATTGCGCCACCAACAATCTAGCTGCAGTTATTAAATGCAAAATCAGGTTAATCTCTGCAACTGTACAATCAGTAATTATACCTAACAAAAATAACTGAGGGGTAAACTTTATCCTTTTTTAAAGAACATTTTGCATAATCCACCATATTTTTATCCAAAATGCTTTAACCTTTTTACAAGTCCACCATATATGAAAGTAAGTAGCATCAGCACAGTCACATCTCCAGCATTTAGGTTGTAAATTCGGATACATAGAGGCCAGTTTTTTAGGATCTAGATGCCATCTATAAAACATCTTACAAAAGTTTTCTCTCAAATTTTGGGCTTGTGTAAACTTTACATTTCTTACCCAGATCTTTTCCCATGTATCCAACATTATTCAACTCCCATAGGAAAAGGAACAGCAAATTGTTGACAAGAAGTACATCCTCTAACAATGTCACGAGCCTGAGACATAGGGACAGAAAATTGTTTAGCCAACGATTTAGCATTTTGATGAAAATATGAATGACTAGCAACAGGATCTGAAAAAAGAGTTGTGACTTCTTTGAGAGTCTCATCAGCGCGTCTATTTCCTTCCGTCAAAAGATTTTGAAAAGGAGAATGGCTCCTAATGTGCTCAACATATAAAGGAAAGACACGTTCTTCCAAAACACGTTTTAAGGATAAAAATAAAGTCAAAAGATTAACGTCAAGAGAAACAGCACAATAAGCATAAGGAAGAGATTGCATTGCAAGAAAAACATATTTGGTATCAACAATCAAGTTAATAGGTTGATCAGAAAATAATCTCAAAGCCAAAATAACAGCTGCCAACTCAGAACGTTGGGCAGATGTCTGAACAGAAGTGAATTTAGAAAACCATTGTTAACCATCCTTCCAAACCACAACTCCACGAGTGGGTGATCCATCTGTGAAAATTGTTAATGCTTCAGGAAGAGGAGAATGAGTAAAAATACAAGAAAATGAAAGATTCAATGTATTTGTAATAACTATTCTAGGATCTTTAGGTAAAGAACATTGAATATCACCAAGGTAATGTGAAAATGCAATTTGATATGAATCAGAAACAGTCATCAAATGTTCATGTTCAAGTTTAGTATGAGTGAAAGCTATTCCATCCAGGTCATGACCTATTAATTGCAAAGATCTTTGTCGTGCTTTCATAATCAATTCTTCTAAAGCCTGTTGATAAGGAAAAATATGTCTAGGAGGAGAAGCAGACAAATTCAACCATTCATAAATATGAATCACTTTTTCATCCAAAATAGAATAAAGACAACCAGTGGGTAAAGATGAGGTAGGAAGAATTGCTAACCATAATTTCTTGGCTACAGAAACAATTCTATCAACATATCCCAATTTAAGTTTATTTAGAATGTCTTGGAAACATTTCTTTTGCAAAACAGTAAGTGAGACCAAATCTCCAGGTTTTTTGTAACCTTTTAATGGAGAGAAAAGACAATAAGCAAAACCATGTTTCCTCTTTTTTCTTTATCCTGTGACTGTAAAGGAAAATTAAAACAAACACATCCTGTTTAAGAACAGGCTAATAATCAACCACCACTAGATGGCGTTGAACAACAATCTTTCTGAAAATGACCTGATTTTCCACATTTAAAACAATTTCCTGAGGGCTTTCTCCCTTTTTGAATTGCAGCAGCCAACAAATTCATTTTGTATGATTGAGAACCTACATCCTGACAAACACGTAGCATGTCTGCTAATGTATATTGATTTGTAGCTTTTAAAGGCTGCAAAGCACATTTACAGTCCACATTAGCATTTTCAATAGCCAACTGCCGAAGCAACTCTGCAGCTGCTTCCTGGTTATCCAACTGTTGATGCAAAGCTTTTGAAAGTCTCTCCACAAAATCAGCATAAGGTTCATTCACTCCCTGGCGTATGTTAGAAAAGCTAACTTTAGGTTCTCTGGCTTGAGGAACCTTGAGAAAAGCCCTGAATGCACGTTCAGAAACCACCGCCAAAGTTGCAGGAGGAAGTAAAACCTGATTAGGAATATCTGCAAATTAACCTGATCCAAACAACTGTTCTGCTGTGTAAACTCCACCACTACCTATGGCAGCTGCCTGAGAATGACGCAAATACTCACTTTCCCAAACAACATACTGCATAGAAGTCAAAATCATTCTAAACAATTGTTTCCAATCCTGCGGAATCATGGTATAGCCATTCTTAATTCCTTCCAAAAGACCTCTAGTAACATTTCCAGTAATACCATAATCAGAAATAGCCTTTTTTAACTCCCTTAAAATCTGAAATGGCAAACCTTCCCATTCAGCAATCTGCTGATCTGGTTGTGGCCCTGGTTGATACTGAAGCAGACACACACACAACAATTCAGCTAACTCTTCTCCAGAAATATTAACATCTGATTTACAATTTTCTACCATTTTCTGAAAAGCAGACCTTGGAAGAATATTAGCAGAAGGATGGGGAATAGAAGGAAGAGAAAGAGGAGGGGGGGATAGGAGGAGGGGGAGGAGAAGGAGGAGGCTTTAACACAATGTCAGAAGAAGCAGAAGAAAGTGTTATTTCAGACTTAGACTTAAGATCAAAAGACGAAATTTCTTTTTCAGACAATGGAGAAAAAATCACAGTAGTAGAATGTTGAGAAGGAGGAGATGATAAGAAAGAAACAGAATCTTCTTTCTGACCAAACATTTCTATAGCATAATGACACAAATGCCAAGCATGCAAAACATCTATATCTTTCCTCGGCTCAGAATGCAAAACCTTGCCAACTTTTTCCCAGTCTGACAACTTCAGAGAGCCTTGCACAGGATAGAAAGGACAACTTAAAGCAATTTCACGGACCAGCCGAAGAAGAGCCTTTTGTGAAACACATAACTCAGACTTCTTAAGAAGATAACCCTACTCATTAACATGCTTCCTTTGCTCCTGAGAAAGCGAAGATCCCATACTTACAGAAATCTTATAAAGTAAGATTGTAGAGCCCTTGAGCTGACGACGTCTGTCCTTCCCTGGACGAAGTATGGGTCCCTGTTCGGGCGCCAAAATGTAGTATTTAGGGTCCCCGAGGCTAAAGATGAAAGGAATGTCCACTCACGGATAGCTGAATCAACCAAAGTTTATTGAGCATCCAGAATTAACATGAGAATCAACAGCAAAATTATTAATCATGAAACATCATTCTTATAGTGTTTTCAGCTTCTTTGAGCTCTACCTACTTTACCTATTATATCATTATTGGCTAACAAGTCTCCAAGACACAATAATTGGTTAGTCCTTACATCAGATGTTCGTGAGAATGTGCATGTTCTCACACACTGAATGAATCAAGTGTTATCAAATGAGTGAATGTTATAGGTTATACTTTGTATCATCCCGTGCCCTTGATGCCTGGGAACACTGCAAGCAAAGAATAGTTGACAGGCAAATATTTTCTGCAGATTTCTGCAGTTTTTACTTACATGTGTAACCTCAGTTCCAAGGACCATTCAGATGATTCACTGTAAAAACCCTACACTCTTGTAGCAATGTAGCAACCACAATGTCTCTTGGGAGTTGCTTTTGTCTGGCAAGCCAGGAGTTAACACGATATATCTTGTCAATTTGCCATTCAAGATTCCCTCCTGGCCTTCCCAGCAATTGATCAAAGGCTTCTGAGAAGATCTGCTTCAAATTTTCTTGATTTTTCTCTTGAAGGTCTCTTATCCTTAAGGCAAATTCCATCTGTCTATACTGCAGCATGTTAATTTCATTTTCTGCATCGCCAACCTTTTGTTGAACCACATCCATTTTCTTTACCAGATTAATATTAGAATCACTAAAATCTTCTAATCTATCTTCAGTTTCCGAGATATAACCCAATAGGCAATTAAAAGCCACAAGAATATCATCTCTAATTTGCTGGTTCCAAGTCTGAACCGACTCCATAAGCTCTTCTGCCAATTCTTTATGAGCAGTAGATATCTCTTCCTTTATTTTAATTTCCATCGCAGCTGCATGATTTTTTAAAGCCTCAGCTAATTCTTTTTGCAAAATTTCTTGGGTCAAAGGCTCCCCTGCAGGAGTAGTGGGGGGGAGTAGTGACTGTAATTTAGTTCCAGGAGCAGGCGAATTTCCAGCGCTTTTAGACGTGTTGGGGGGGGGGGGATTTTTGCTGCTTGGAAGACATTCCAAATTTAATCTTCTCCACCCAATTAGAAAATCCAGGCAAGCCGCTTATCCAGCAATTACTATTTAGTTTGGTAATAAATCACTTCTGTTTTAATGATCTTTAAAATGTTCTGAGCTCTGTAGAAATGTCGTCAGAGCCTGACCCCTCCTACAGAGCTGTTCGGCACCATTTTCTGTGTATTTCTAGCAAGTAAATTATCAGAAGGAATTCTTTAAAAAGATGGAGTTAAAGATTTATACATACAATTAGAAGTTCACCAGTATTAGTTCTGCCCGCTTTGAAATCAGTAATAAATCAGTCTTTGAGCTGAGGGTGGGCGTGTGCCTTCGTTCTGCAAAAAAGGCAGAAGAGGTCCTTGACGCGGAGAAATCACTATGCTGCTGGGCGGCTCCCACTTCCCATCCCAGATTTATGTTCTGGGGGAGTTAATTGGAGCATTGCCCAAACATAGCTAGCTCGCCTTCTTTTCCTTGGCCCGGAGAAGAGGTAATCAAACTGCCAAACAGTTGATGGATACTGTTTAGACAGTTTAATGCAGCCAAGAATACGGAGCTGTTAAAAAACAACAACCCCCTCAGGCCCTGTCCAACCAGGGTTCTAACCTCAGAATAACTCCACCAGGGTTTACACATCAAACTAAACTGAAATTCAATTTACATCTGGGCTTAGGGTGATATAAGAATCAGATTAATATTTTCTAGGCCTTGGTGGTCTATTCAGTAGTGAATAACTGCATTTCTCTTTGTGACTGTCAGTTCATGCAGAGAGCATGCTCTTTATATATTAATTAAAATATGCTTTTAAAAGATGAAAGTAAGGGAAATGATGGTATTGTTGATATGTTTTTGTCATTTGGTATCCAGAGAAAATTGTGAAATAGTAACTTTTTTTAATTGTGTATTTGCATCTAGGTTTTATATGTGATATGGGCAATAATTTAATTAAGAATTAATGAAGCTTTGAATCTGCTTTGTCCATTAATTAAGATGATTAAATCCAAAATTCTGAAAAGTCACTCATCTATTCCTCATACTGATGAGGTAACAATTGCTTGTGAAGATGGATCTTTCCAAAAAGCAGAGCAGAAGACAAGAATTCTAGGTCTTGAAGAGGCAAAACAATTAGCCAAAAATCAGGTCTTAGTATCTGACTTTAAGCAACAGAAACTTGAGAAAGAAGCACAAAAGAACTGGGATCTATTCTACAAAAGGAACAGCACCAATTTTTTCAAGGACAGACACTGGACAACTAGAGAGTTTGAAGAATTAAAAGCCTGCCGTAAAGTGAGTTTCACATTCTCTGGCACCAGAGGGCAATAAAGAACTACTAGAAAAATCTCTGAATTGGAAGCCTCTAACTCACGGGTGTCAAACTCCTGATGTTACATTGCATCATATGACATATTGCAATGTTTTTCCCCTTCGTGGAGCTGGGGTGGGTGTGGCATGCATGTGATGTATCCAGCCCGCTGGCTGCCAGTTTGACACCCCTGCGTCTAAGCTGATCTTATGTTATGCATGCTATAAAATTCAGGCTAGGCTGGTACAATATATTTGTTTTGCACATTCCATGATAAAATTTGAGATAGAAATGTTAATATTAATGTCAGTCAGTTCTTTGGTATCAATTCGATTGAAGAGGATAATAGCAATAGCAGTAGACTTATATACCGCTTCATAGGCCTTTCAGGCCTCTCTAAGCGGTTTACAGAGAGTCAGCATATTGCCCCCAACAATCTGGGTCCTCATTTTACCCACCTCGGAAGGATGGAAGGCTGAGTCAACCCTGAGCTGGTGAGATTTGAACCGCTGACCTGCTGATCTAGCAGTAGCCTGCAGTGCTGCATTTAACCACTGCGCCACCTTGGCTCTTGGATAAGTTTTTCTAGTGGTGAATCTGGTCCCAATTCCCAAAAGATGGGGGTGGTGGTGTCCTGTTTGAAACAAGTATACATTCAATGAACAAATGGAGTTCCTGGATTATATTCTTAACATTTTGTCACTATCAAAAACAGTAAGGATCACCTAAGTGGTAAATGTTGGTCTCTATTCAGAGTGACACATCAAAAGGATTAGATGATTTCTGTGCAATTGTGACCAGTTTGTTGATAAAGTAACTTAGATGATTAAGTAATAATTCATTTTCATATAAAATACAAAAATATCATGAATTCTGTTTTGTATCTTTAATTTGAAGAAATTATCTTTGACTAATCTTATTCTTCTAATTCACTAGATGATTCCATTTGCAGTATGTACAAGATGCAACACTTGAATAAATTGTATGACTAGAATCACAATAGGTGTTAGTTTTAATTGCTTTTAAATGAAGGGTTTTTTTGCTTTTCAATACAACCACTACTTAATGGGAGTATAATAAAACCACTTTTTATTTTCGGTCATTAATTTGGGAATACATCTTTGTGGTGATTGGATAATTTGTTGTGTGGATCCAGTGAATGGAGGTTCACTGTAATAAATTTGATTCTAAAAGCTAATGTTAATCCAAAAATTAATTCACTTTGAAAGCATCAATTACAACAATTATTTTCTCACATCTCTAGTTTGAAGATCAAAAATTGACAATTCTGGAAGCAGGTTGTGGTGTTGGGAACTGTTTGTTTCCACTTCTAGAAGAAGATTTGAATATGTTTGCTTATGCTTGTGACTTCTCTCCCCGAGCAGTGGAATATGTAAAAGTTAGTAAAATATTTGTCATTTTTTTATTCCGTTAAGTGAATACATGCATTTGAAAGATAAGTGTCTTTAAAAATAAATGAAGAGAAAGCAAAAATAACATCAAGACTTAGTATCATTATATTGGTTTAGCTCTGCTAAAATTAATTAGCATTAGGTAATATTATTAACTGAAATCCTATTTTTATTATCTGTGCATAGCAATGTCAGAGTCTGTATTTAGGTCATTTAGGAACTAATACTTTTACATTTGAATTACCTATTTACCCATTTGTTTAATTTTATATAGTAATTCATCAAATTATCTTAACCTGAAATTTGAGTTTTGTTGCTTAGTAATTAAATATTACTCAGATGATTATGGAACAGATCATCTAAATTACTTATTTTAAAATTTTGTAAGGCCACCTATAGTAAAAACAAATACCTAATACAGTAAAAGATCCACACCCAAAAGCTGGAAGAAATAGCTATATACATTTTTTTATATTATAATAATCAGGTTTGCTTTTTCTGTCTTATACTGTTGAACAGAATGGAAAACGTGTATGCAGAAAAAATTGAAAAAAAATTTCTGCATGTGCATAAATAAAATAATCTCAGCAACTTTAAGAAGAGTGGATTTGAAGTCCATGCATCTTAAAATTGCTGAAATTGAAAAAGTTATCTAAAAATACTAGTTTGGGAAAGGTATTCATATTTATTATCTGCTTTTCTGCTTGCTTGTCTTCAGTTCAACATTGAGTGAGATTATAATGAATAGCTTCAAAATATCCACTATCTAAACCAGTATTTTCTAAACCTGGTAATTTTAAGTATAAAGATTTCACCTCCCAGAATTCTCTAGCCAAAATACTGTATTCTGTATTATTCTGCATTCTATTTTTCTGTACAATTTACTGTGCTAACTTCAGGTTTCAAAATAAGAACTTAAATAAAGTTGTGCCAAATGTTTCTATGTTCATTTCACAGCAAAATCCTCTATATGATGCCAAAAGATGCA
This sequence comes from Thamnophis sirtalis, assembly GCF_051295495.1. NCBI lineage: Eukaryota > Metazoa > Chordata > Lepidosauria > Squamata > Natricidae > Thamnophis > Thamnophis sirtalis. The sequence continues at coordinate 53,162,923 of NW_028261384.1, forward strand.
AAGTATTCCTGTGTGACCTGACCAAAGATGATCTTGTGGAAAATGTACCATTAGAGTCAGTGGATGTGATTATGTTAATATTTGTACTTTCTGCCATTCATCCTGAAAAGATGCATTTAGTTTTGAAAAATATTTATAAGGCAAGTCTGCAGGGCTATAATGTTTTTTGCCATAAGCATGTATTTCTGCTTTGAAAAGTTGTAAGTTTGCATTTAAGACATTTAAGACAATTATCTCACAGATAATTGTCTTAAATGTCTTAAATGCAAACTAAGGTTCTCAGGTTCAAGCAAATAATGGTAACTGATTCAAGCTATAAAATGTGTTTTATGACAACTGTGAAATTTATTTTTCTAGTGCTATTATAATCAATATGGAATGATATTTGAATAAATGTCACTCTTTCAAACCCTTTCATAATGAAATGAAATTGTATGAAATCTGTTTAACAGGGCCAAGCCAAAGTGGCACAAAATGTTCCACTTTTATCATTACATGATTTTATGTATTAATTAAGTAAAACTTAATAAGTTTCATATTTTTCTCAGGTTTTAAAACCAGGTAAATATGTCCTATTCAGAGATTATGGCCTTTATGATCATGCAATGCTGAGGTTTAAATCTGCTTGCAAATTGGAAGAAAACTTCTACGTACGACAAGATGGAACCAGATCATACTTTTTTTCTGATGGTGAGATCTTAATTAAGATATATCTTAATTAATATTGATTATTATTACCTGAAATATTTCATATGTGTATACACACATACATCATAATTTTCAGAGTATAAGATGCACCTTTTCCCCCCAAAAAAGGAAGGTGAAAATCTGGGTGCATCTTATACACTCAATACAGCATTTTTGGCTTACTGAAACTCTGCCCCCTTTGCAAAAATGGACGTGAAAAGGGTTTGGGAGGCCTGCAAAGTGCTCCTGGGGGCCGGGGAGGGCAAATAACAAGCCATTTTTGCACCCCCAGGACCATTCTACAAGTCTCCCAAAACTCTGCATGCCCTCTTTTTTTTTTTTTGCAAAAAACAGCCCGTTTTTGAAAAAAACGGCCCGTTTTTTTTTCCATTTTTGTGTCCCCCAATCTCCCAGGAGCACTCGACAACCCTCCCAAGGCTCAGTATACTTTTTTTTTTTTGCAAAAAAATGTGTGCAGAGGGTTTGGGAGACCTGCAGAGTGCAAAAACTTTTTTTTTAATTTACCTCTTCAAAATCATGGTGCGTCTTATATTTTGAAAACTATGGTGTGTGTTATTATACTAAACACCCAACAAATACTGAAAAATAGGAAAAGTTTACAAAACAAAAATCTGTCAGAACAAAAATACAATGTATTTTTGTTACAGACTAATTTATAAATAAATCCAAGTATTTGTTTTGAATGGTTTTCTACAGTACAAATGTACTGATGAAGAAAATCATTTGCTTGACAATAAAGGAAAATAGATATGTTTATTTATTTATTTATTTGCAAAATTTATAGGCCGCCCAATCCCGAAGGACTCCGGGCGGCTTAATGTTTTGATGTTTAAACATCAAAAAGCTGCAAACAGCAGCCTCAACATCGAAAAACGTTATTTAACAATTGTGAACATTCATTTTAGTATGTATATAATCTTTTTCTAATAATGTAAGTTTGTGTAACTCCAAATTTAATAAAAGTCACTATGAGTATAAACTTAAAGAAACTGTATATCCTCCAACATTCCTTTTACATCCAATTTTATCAGTTAAGGATTTAAGGATTTCTTCTTTCTTAAGACTGACTATTCAACATTGCTCAATCTTTGTAACTTTCAGATATGCTGATTCCAGCTCTCAGACTAATAGGATTTGAAGTCCACATATCTGAAAGCTGCTGATATTGAAAAACACTGGATTAAATTATATTAAAATGTTTAGTTCAGCTTCTTGCTCACCATGGCTGGGCAGGTGCATGGGGAAGCCCCATGAAGGACAACCTATTCCCACTTTTCGAAGAAATTAAAAATGTTATTGACTCTAATTGTCAAATGGTGATAGAAGGTAAAGAATATGAGGGCAGTCTTATATATTAATAATTTGTAAGATGCCCAGAATTAACTTATAGATGAAACAAGTGGCATATAAATTTAATAAATACATAAAAAATAACCCACCAGAGATATTTCTATTTTATAACCGGCTGCAAAGGGATTTGACAATTACCCAATTTCAGTAAGAGCTTCTACTGAGATATCTTTGAAGCTGAGCCCTGCTGCCTCAAATAATCTTCAGGTTTTCTCAAAAAATACTTTATTAAAAAAACCATATTGACAGTTAATGATACTTAGATTATTATTTAAAAAATATATCTTAAGATATATCTTAAATACCTCATAAAGGAGCAATCCATACTTAGCAGCTTTCTTGGGCAAATGGAAGGAAAATCTGACTTTGAATATTGCATCATTTTCTGTATTGATGCCTATCTCTTTTTAAATAACAAAACAATTTTTCATTTTTTGTTTTGAAAAAATAACCTGCCTATTTAGGATTTGTATCATTTCATCTTTGTACTTTAATACAAGTTTCTTAAAAATATTTTTCCTTCTAGAATTTTTGGCAGAACTTTTCCTGTCTGTGGGATATGAAGAAATAGTCAATGAATATGTGTTTCGAGAAACTCTGAACAAAAAAGAAAATATATGTGTGCCAAGAGTTTTTCTCCAAAGCAAATTTCGAAAGCCTCAGAAATAAGTTTTTGCTGAAAAATTGTTGGGCAGTTGAAGTTCAAGTCTATTTTCTTATGTTAGTCAATTTAAACCAAGTTTTATATCAGGCCTGTGGGACAAAATAAGCCTAGCACTTGCCTAGTCCTCTTCTATTGATACAATCCTGAAGACAGTGGAAGCCTCTGCTTCTAAGTATAATTCAATAATCTTGGGATTAAACTACCAGCTTTCAGATTTATAATTCAGGATCACAAAGCTTTCCTTGGCTTGAGAATGCTTATTGTCAAGCAGATTCTAGAAGTGAGGCTAACCTCATATATAAACAATGCCTGAGTTCACATGACAACTTTTTGATACAGCATAGTGAGCCAGTACTATCTTACTACATGTACTTAGCCTAACATGAAGTGCATTACCTTTGGTTGGTTAGTTTACAATTCAGTGCAATTTTTAAATCGACAGCTTCTCAATAAGGGTGGAGATAGCATCCATGCATCAAAATGAAAGCCAGCTGGGTGATCTGATCTTGGGCCAGTCATTCTTATCTCAGCTGAACTAACTTCCAAGAGTTATTGTTCTGGGAAAAATAGGAGGAGGAAGGTGTGTTGAATATGTTTGTATCTTGATTTATTTGTAAAAACAATAAAGACAGGAAAAAGATGGAGGGTAGGTGGGTAGGTAGGAAGGTAGGTAGATGATAGATAGATAGATAGATAGATAGATAGATAGATAGATAGATAGATAGATAGATAGAGTCTAAACTCAGCTAATGTTAGATAGGCACACTAGATGCCAAAATTAGGATACCCCTGAAAGATAGCTGTTCATACACATATATCTTGGTCATTTTTTGAAATACTTTGCTACAGTCAAACACAACAAGGAAACCAGCAGGAAGTCAGAAGTTCTAATGATATGCGGTTCTCCCTTAATAATCCATGTAATCCTCACTTAAAAATGTTAGCTATATAACAAGAATTGCTCATTATATAACACGGTCATGTGACATTACACTTTATAACTGCATCACAGTGATAGCAATTCTGGTTCCATTGACATTGAACTTAATATTGCAAATTGGAGGAACAAACAAATGCTTACTTGAATGCAGAAGGCGTCTGCCATCAGACAGGAAAACAAGACATAGTTTGATTGATAGAGTTGGGACGAAGCTAGAAATTCTGGTATGTAGCATTATTGGATTATATTGACTTGACATGCTCATTTGGAAACCTAGCTATGTTCACACAACTCATTAACTGGTTTTAAGTGAACCATTGTCAGTTGTCAATGTTCAAAAAAACATTGAAGCATAGATCATACTGGCTAAAATAACACAGTGCAGTAAGACACAAACCCAAATGAAGGTATAGTAATTGATACTGGTTTGATTCAACCTATTAGACTAGGCTAAATATATGCATGTTTCAGAATGTTCTTTCCACTTGCAATAGGAGAAATTATTAAAAAGAGAATGGCTCTTTCTGTTCTAATAAAAACAAACTTCAGTTTCTTCAGTTTTCTGGCAATAGGTTATAGGAACTAAGCAGGCTGGGTTTGAAACATTCCATTAATGTTGGTGTTACAACTTCTTGCATCCAGAGTGCAATGAGCCCAAATTATGTCCTATGTTAGGCAACTTATTTTTTTTAATGTTGCAAAAGCTTGGCTCTCTTACTACATGAAATATTTGTTTAACTATGATTAATTGACCAAACTGCTATTGGCTTAACTTTTGTGCTATTAAATAACAAAAATGTTGGATTAGATATGAGTTGAGAGGTCTGTGATAGGAATTTCTTGATGTTTTCCTGGTAATCATTCTCCTAGTAATTATTATGACTTGGATCAAAACAATCTATCTCTTGTGCTGGCAGCCCATTAGGCAGGAAATGAGAGGGAGGGAGGGAGACGCAGATGTAAAAAAACAACAGGGCAGAAAAAGAGTAAGAGGAAAAGGTGGCTGTGTTCATTCTAGGCCAGGGGTATCAAACTCACGTCATTACAGCAACATCATGTGACGTATTGGGACTTTTCCCCTTTTACTAAAATGGAGATGGGCGTGGCCAGCGCATGAAGCATCTGGCCCATGGGCTGGAAGTTTGACAGCCCTGCTGTAGACTATGCTTTCCCTATCACATAATCCTATGAAATCACAATGCTCATTAAGGTTTAAAACCAGTTAGCAGGAAAACCAAGTTTCAGTCAGGTCATAGTGATGGGCTAAAAAGCTAATCTTTCATTATTGAGTTATGTTCCTCATTTTCATTTTATGAAATTTATAAGTCACAAGAGATTAGAAGAATAGGGTAGATACCTTCTCTTTATTTATTGCTGGCATAAAAACTTGTATGAAGAAAGCTGCATCGCAGTCAGCTATTATACTTGGGTTAAGGAAACCATGACTTAGTGTATGAACACTGATATTATAAGTTAAGAAACCATGTTTAAAACCAAACAATGGCTTAGAATGATATATTGACTTACTAAATTTAATATTTGAATATTTTCAATCTATTTTTGAATGATTTAAAAGTTAATTGGTAAAAAGGGCATTATTTGAGGTGCTCTATTGACTATATTGGATATCGTATAATTCATAGCTAATTAGTTTATGGTTTTCTTTTTGATCAGTTATATTCATTTTCATTTACATTACACTATAGTTTTATAAGGGACGGTGGCTAAGACGCTAAGCTTATTGATCAGTTTGGTGGTTTGAATTCCTAGTGCCACGTAATGGAGTGAGCTCCCGTTACTTGTCCCAGCTTCTGCCAACCTAGCAGTTCGAAAGCACGTAAAAAATGCAAGTAGAAAAATAGGGACCATCTTTGACCATTGAGACGTCTTTGGACAGTGTCTTCGGACGTCTTCAGACAGGCTCTTTGGCTTTGAAATGGAAATAAGCACTGTCCCCTTGAGTCGGGAATGACTAACACATGTGTGAGTGGAACCTTTATCTTTATAGTTTTATAGCACTGAAGAAGGCAGGTAAAAGTGTGGTACTGATAGGTTGGAATGTACTTGCACAATATGTTGATAGGATGATTACTTAGTAATTGTTTTCAAAACAAATTAAGAGATAGTCTCACTGGGTTCCTGTGATATCACCAGTTCATGCAGCAAATCTCTGTGCAACGTTGTGACATAACTAATTTTTCTACATTTCTGTTACATGGATCAGTTCTTGTTTTGCTTATGTCTTCAGTTTACTTTCATCCACATGCCTTATTATTTGTTACTAAAGTTATAAAAAAAATTCATTATTGATTCTTCTGTCTGGCATATACACAACAGGATCAAAGGCTCATAAACATCTTCTGTATTGTTATATAATGTTAAGCGTGGCTGTCTAAAATTATATGGTAACAAGAGAGAAAAAAGGGATAATTCCTTGACAATCCCATTTTGCTGTTAAGATATTTCTTAATTAGATCACAATAGCGATCTAAGTGTTATATTTCATCATTCAGAAAATCCAAAATAAAGTGGGCTGACTAAGTAATTGTTTGGGTTTTTTTTTTTGTTCTACCATTAGAAATGGATCCTTACCCTGTGCTCCTTACTCTATGATCCCTGACCCAAAGTTGGTAGTACCACTTTGGGAGTTGGAATTTCCCACAATTTCCTTAACTTTGATATCAAAAAAGTATCTCCTCTTCTGTAAATATTGAAATACTGTCATCTTTTATGGTTTTAATCTGTATGCTACACCTTAGGTTATGTACCTGATGATATCCATGTTAAGGATAATTTTTCCAGTACAGTGAGATTTATAATGTAGCACATCAGGCAAACACGGTGGTAATTACTAAACCATACTTTATTTTTACCACAGTTTACAGTCTACAGTGACTTGACTAGTGCAGCAAGTTAAACTACAATCAATATTATTGCTTAGTGTAATGTATGAATTAAGCCAATGTTTTTTTTAAAAAATCGATTAAATGATGAAATAGGTTCACTGCATCTTTGATTTGTAAGACAAATATATAAGTGGCAGCTTTTTGTAGTTGTGATGGTAACTGGTCTACATACAAATAGGGTGTTCTTCAAGCTACTTAATCATGTCCTAACTTTGGAACTGATGGGAATATTATCCATAAATCTGCAGGTTCATAAACAAGGAAGTCTACATTTTAAAAGCACTTGTAGACAGGAACTAAATTGAGAAGATATAGAAAGTGCAAAAGTAGCTCAGAGGAAACATGGCGGTTTTAAAAGTGGATTTCCCCTAAGAATTTACATTCATTTGAAATGAAGATATAAGAATATACATGTACTGTATATCATTTACATCTCAGATAGTGTGAGTTGATCAAATGACCACAAGTCAGTTCCCTTTTCTTTAACATGGTTACAAAATTAGTATATTCACTTTGAGATTTCTCTATTATGTAAGAGAAACAGAAAATACTCATATTTTTTTCTTTCCTTTTCAACATTGGGAAACCAGAATCTGATTTGTGTTTGAGGAAATTATTTGGAATCACATTATGCTAATTTGTGATTTGATGAGTCAGCCACAATGGTTCTTTATATGCTAAACTTTCAGAAATTGTTACTATAACCCTGGCATTGTTCTCATAACATTTTAAATCAAAACAAATATTAAGATTACAGCTTACACAGTCTTTTAATTCACATAAGATTCTAAGAGATAATATGGTTTGATTCTGTCTTAACCACTGAAGCTTATAAAGCATAGTTCAGTTTGTGATTTCATACACAAAATTAAGTCCTCTCATGGTCTACAGACCATAGTGGCTAGGTTCACATAACATTAGAAGTTATCAGGAAACTGCGATACTTATTAAAAAATTTCCTATTTTGTGCCTTAGAATGTAAACAACGGTTTGTCAAGAAACAGTGGAGGCTTGACCAGCAGTGGGCAGCTTGTGGTTCACAGCCTAAATTCAGAATCTCTATATCAAGATCCTAATCTCTGCAAGAACTTGCATGCTACTCCTGGGGAAAATGGTACTTGGGAGAAAAGGGAATATGGCTTGTGCAAGACTTCGTGCAAAAGATACTTCATGAAGCAATGCTACTTTCCTTCTAAAAATTAAAGGAAATGAAGTGGTGTTGCTTTATTTGTGTCACTCTTGAGTCTGATGCCCAGCAATTTCACTATGCAGAAGAGATTGAAACAGCTTAGTGAAAGATATTGGGTCATAGCACCTCATTGAAGAACATGGCATTACTTACTGACTTGAAAAAGTGATGCTTTGGCATGAAATGCTTTGTTGTACAAGGCTTAGTTGTAGCTCTGGGTTATTTCAGTGATTTACAAAAAAAAAGCAAAACAAAGTTGGGCTTTGATAACATTGAACTGCCATCTTGACTTTTGAACACTCCTAGATTTCCCAACAAATTTCTCCTAAGAAAAGGAAAACAAAGATTGCCCATATTCCCAAATGAGATTGAATATCCTATTGTAAATCAGCAGAAAGACACTGTAACCCCAGTTTAAAATAGATTAATAGAACAAACCCTCAAATAATAATTATTCAAGACTAGCTGCAGTTGTTTTCTTCTTGGTTATTGATCAGACTTGCAGTTGACAAATAATGACTGGTGTCTTGGCATAGGCATTTGTCAAAATCAATCACAGCTGTTTTATTTATGATTATATAATTTTCATTCATAAAGTGATAAATGAAACTAAATTCATTTGATCATTGGGTTACAATATTGTACATTTTGAGAACTCATGCCCTAATTTGTTAACTAGCAAGAGGATATTTCTAGTTCTATGCTAGGTTTTATAGCCTTTGGCCTGATGTATATCAATAATTATTTTGGGTTACATACATACATATAGTGCTGTTGAGTCAATATTGACTCCTGGTGACTGCCTGTACAAGTTTCTGAAGTTTTTCTGGCAAGATTTCACAAATACGGTAGTTTGTCATTGCTTCCATCTTATGGTTGGGAGAAAGTGACTGGACTAAGGTCATCCAGCTGACTTGTTTCCTAGTTTCTAGTTCAGTTCCTTAACCACTACACCAAACTAGCTTTCAGATTTGGCTTAACTAATCACAAGTATTTATAGCTGAGAGCTGAAGATCTCAAAGACAAAGATGAAATGGAAAGGATAAGGCTGAGAAGAACTCTAAAATGACTTGGTAACAGACAAACGTCATAAGATAGAATAGATGTCATCAGAATCCATGCAGATAAGAAAGTATTTGTTGAGCAAGTTCAGAAATAAAAGGCAGGTTATGCAAATTGTCAGATGTATAGGAAACCACCTGCACTGTTAACAAAGTCCCAGGAAAGACTGGCAGTGAATGAGGAAGCAGATGGTAAGTGGATTGGGGATTGGGGGGATAAGACCATCTCAATAGGTCTCCCAGAACCTATTATATTTAGGTTAAAAAAGCAATATCCTCCTACTCCACCTTGCTTAAGTTCCTTATTTGTTCATATCACAAAAAACTCTAGATAATAAGATCTGCTTACAACTGTTGGCCAGAAAAAGAAATATTCTGTTTTGTTCCTAACACCAGCTTCTTCATCAGCAGAAATAAGAACTACAGGTAGTCCTCTACTTATAACTGTTCATTTAGTAACCATTCAAAGTTAAAATGGTACTGAAAAAGTGACTTATGACCATTTTTTACACTTACGACTGTTGTAGCATCTCCATTGCTACATGATCAAAATCAATATGTGTGGCAACTGATTCATATTGCAGTGTCTGGAATCATGTAATCACATGTGGCAAACCTGACAAGCAAAGTCAATGGGGAATCCAGATTGACTTAGCAACCATGTTATTAATTTAACAATTGCAGTGATTCACAACAGCTGTAGCAAGAAAAGTCATAAAATGGGGCAAAATGCACTCAACAAATGTCTCGCTTAGCAACAGAAATGTTTGACTTAATTGTGATTATAAATAGAAGACCCGGTATAGTCTATAAACTCATGAAGCCTACGTGCAAGTACACACAGGCATGTGTTTGTATTTTGGTTTGTAATTCAATTGGGAATCATACATTAACCATTATAGGCAATTTTGGTCTTCTGAATGCAAAGAAATGTAAAAACATAACATGTACATGCCAATTTAAATGTAATTTTAAGAATAACACTACTCCAATAAAACAAAAATAAGTCATCTCTGCCTTGGATATGCTGTGTAGTATCTTGTTTGTCCTGGAGCACATGTTGAAATGTAGGTACTTGGAGAAACCAGAGGGGCCTGGAAAAGAATTGGAAACTCCTGGAAGTGATTATATATGGAACAACTGAAAACAAAATCTGAGCAATAATCAGTAGTTTCCAAATCTCTAGATGTGGAAGATGAAGGTATATGTTCTCCTAAGTAATTATGAGCTGATATTTTCCTTCTCACCATGGAAAGCGTGACCTAGATTTGTACTGTTTTGCACAGTGTCTAATTAGGAAGGTGCCCAGTTCATTGATGATTTTGTCACCCAGAATCAGATCTCAAACAAACGAGATTCCCTGAATCTGGAAGCAAAATTATTGGAGGCAATTTCTTAACAGGATGGGAAAGTAAGGTCCATAAACTTGCTATTTTTATTCAGTTTGTGCGAGAATTAGGAGCAATGGTTCTGGGGAATAAGATATTCATATCACTCCTCGATAGCTATTTTCCAAGATTTTTTTTTCTGGGCAAAGTTTTCAGCCCTGAATGGTAGAGTAATACCTAATGACCAAGCCTTCAGACATATATATTAGCTCTTCTCAAAGTGATAATATTTGAACTCAATCATGACAAAATTGTGCATTCATATGATATTTTCCATTCTTGCTGCTGGTGAAAATAAAAGGAATGGAGGGGGGGGGGAATAATAATTAAATACAAAGATTGGAGTCTCAATCTTATACGTAATTACATGGAGAAAAATATACACAGACTTGTTCTGTGACTCTCTTGGTTAGCAATTGTTCATATTTATAGTGCTGATGAAAAAATAAGTTTATTATGAATCCTTGCATTTACAGTTTCTGCATATCTGTAAAGCAAAGAAAAGCTAAATTAAGTACAGTTGCAGTTTTACATAGTGACCACTTTGCTTAACTAAATTTATAGTCTCAATTGTGGTCATCCACCTGCATATGAGGCTGATTTATCTTTCTTTATATTTAAAATATTTCTGCCCTGCACTTCATATGGAAAAGGATTCATTACAGCTTAGATAGATCAATGAAGAAATATCATTTCTTCAGCACAAACTAAAGCCTTGTTCCTTTTTAATTCGCATATCATATGCATAAACATGTAAAAAAGGGGTGAGGCTTTAATCACAATCTCACTCATCATCTTGACTTTTTTGATCCTCCCCTAAAGACACTCCACAATCAGAACAGTCAGCCACCGGAATATATATATTTTTTTAAAATATATTTTATTCAATTTTCACATTCCATTTGCAATCATTTATATACAGGGTATTTACTATAAGAAAAGAAAAAAAAAGGGGGGGAGTAAAACGAACAAATAGAAAGAAAACACAACTCATCATTCACAACCCCACCTAACCCTTTCATCCTCCATACACCCCATCTACCCCCTCCAACTTTCTTTTCTCCCTCTAACACTCCCCTCCTACTTCCCTTTCCCCTCAAACCTTCCTTCTCCCCTTACTCCCCAGACACCCTCCTTACATTCCCCTTACTCCTTCCTTACTCCTCCCTCTTCTTTCCCTCTACCTCCCTCCTTGGTGTATGCCTTTATTCGAGTGTTGCTTGATCTGATAAAAGTAAAATAAACCAAGGAAAAAAAAGAAAAAAAAAACCCACCGTATATAAATACATTCTTGTTCTTATTAAGACTATGTTAACACCCCCCCACCCCACCCCCCACAAATCCCCATCCCTAATCCTCCCGACTTCCCAGGGCCCACACCTGGCACTGCCTTCTGTCTAAAATATCTTGTATACATATGGATTAAGAAATAAAAGTAATATATCAAAAGAAAAAAAAAAACAGAGAAAAAAGAAAAAAAAAGGGAAAAAAAAAAAAAAAAGGAAACCACTCTTTGTGTTGATCTCAGCCCCCCATCTTTATCTATGTTTAAATAGTATAAATCATTCTAACTATATTTTATTCTCGTCTCTTACTTCTTTGCTATTTACCCCAACCTTCTGTAGATTCTCCCGTTCCTCTTCCTAAACCTCATGATCCCTTCCGATAAATTTTAAGCAACGTGGTTCATGCCATATATTCAAATATAACTTTACAGACAAGTAATCAAACTTTCCCTTCTAATAAAATTTAAACAGCGTAAATGATCTTTCTTTACCCCCTTTTCAAACAGTAATTCAAAATCCCCTACTTAGTAAAATTAAACAGCGTAGATCAAATATTACTTTACACAGGAATCAATTTCTATCTTAAGATAATTCCAACCGACTTCCTCTTCTAATAGAATTTAAATAACGTAGTTCATTCCACATGCATTTTACCCTCATCCCTCACTCATTTATACTAGCAATTGTTTAAAATATAACTCAGATCGATTTCAACCAACTTTCCCTTCAAATAACAGTTAAGTAGCATGGATCATTCCACATATTCAAATAATACTTTCAGCAAGAGTCAGTTAACCTTCTATTTTAAAGTAATCCCTTCTAACAAAGTTTAAACAACATAAATCATTCCGCATTCTTTTTACACTTATCTTAAGATAATCCCAACCGGCTTTCTGTTCTAATAAGCTTTAAACAACATAAATTTTACCCTCATCCCTTGCTTGTCTGATGTTTACCACAAATAACGTAGTTCCTTCCACATGCATTTTACCCTCATCCCTTACTTGTCTGATATTTACCACTATCAAATTTATACTAGCATTTGTTTATAATGTAACTCAGAGCGATTTCAACCAACTTTCCCTTCAAATAAAAGTTAAATAGCATGGATCATTCCACATATTCAAATAATACTTTCAACAAAAGTCAGTTAACCTTCTATTTTAAAATAATCCCATCTAACAAAGTTTAAACAACATAAATCATTCCGCATTCTTTTTACATTTATCTTAAGATAATCCCAACCGGCTTTCTGTTCTAATAAACTTTAAACAACGTAAATTTTACCCTCATCCCTTGCTTGTCTGCTGTTTACCACTATCAAATTTATGCTAACGTTAATTTAGAATCTAGCTTAAAGTAGTTTCACCCAGCTTTCCCTTCTGATAAAAATTAGTCCGCTTTTTCTACCGGAGAGAGGTCTCAAACCCCCATTCAGTCCTCAAGCATTTTGAAATGTCTAAATTTTCGATCTCCGTTTTTCTGCTTCTCCGAGGGAGGAGGGGCTACCCCCTCCATCTTGCAGCCACATGGCCAGCCGCTTGCCTTCTCCTTCCGCTTGTCTCTCCTCTCTTCCAAGCGCGTCAGGAAGTCCCGCCTTCAGAATCCTACAATAGAAATCTTGAGCCTCCGAAACAGAGTTAAGACGAAATCTTTGATTCTCAAATGTAACTGTGATACCAGCAGGGGCCTCCCATCTGTATCGAATCTGTTGACTCCTAAGCTCCTTAGTTAAAAAGGTGTAGTCCCTTCTTGCCTTCAGCATCTGAAAAGGAATATCTTTGAAAACAATCACATCCTGGCCGTCAACTCGAAAACTGTTATTATAAAGCTTTTGCACAATCGCATTTCTAGATTCTTTTGTAGAGAAATGTATAATTATGTCCCTCGGGAGCTGTCGCTGTTCCGCTATCAATGAGTTCTGGCGATAGATTTTCCGAATCTGCCAATCAAAGTTAAGTCCCGGGCCTCCCAGCGCATGGCTGAAGGCTTCAGCAAAGGTCTGTTTCAAATTCTCTTGCTCCTTTTCACGGAATCCTCTGACTCTTATTGCAAATGCCTTCCTATTAAAATTTATCATCATAAGCTGTTTTTCGTTATCTCTAATTTTTTGTTGTAAAATTTGAATATTGGTAGTCAAATTAAAATTAGCCTTCTCCAGACTTTCCAATTTGTTCTCTATTTCAGCAGAGTAATCTGACAGGGCAGACACGGCTGCAAACGTATTCGCCTTCATTTGATTAACTTTAGATTTTAAATCATCATAAAGTTCCAATACAAATTCCTTAATTTCTTGCTTAAAGGCATTAAAGATTTTAAAGAGATATTCCTGTGTTAAAAATTCTCCAGTAGAGGGCGTAGGAGACAAAGGCTGCGTTTCCAGTAAAGATTCTTTAAATTCTTTAGACACATTTGTAGCAAGACGCTTCTTTGATCTGGGTGCCATAATAAATAATCAAGTAAGCAGCGCTTCGCTCCCCTCTATTTCCAAAGAAGAAGAGTTTATTTTGTTAAGAAGCGGTCTGCAGGAAGATAACACCGGCTGAGTACATCCAGTATCAATCATCCACGGAGAGAAATCGCCATTTTGAGGTCTATTTAGACAAAGAAGTCTCTAAGACGAATGGTGCTGGTATTTAAGATAGTAATAAAAGCATAAATCTCACAGGGGTGGTACCCTCCCGTATCAATTCTAGCTTGAAAAAACTTTGTTTTGTCCTGGGGGGGGCTAGCCTGTCTGGGGCTGCCAAAAAAAAAGGCAGCTGAGAAGAACTGGCTGGAGATAGAAGCTCCGCTCCGGTTGGATCTAATCTCTTTCCACAGCCAAAAAAAAAAGAAAAAGGCTGTGGCTTACGAATAGACCCTAGCCTACGGAGCTATCCTCCCTGCCCCTTTCTTAGCCAAAAAGGGGTGCTATCTATGATCTTATTTAGATATACAGACCAGATCTCTGAGGAGCCACGCCCCCAGGAAGCTCCCCAGCCACCGGAATATTGATAGTGGGGATATGGTAGTGTTTTTCAAAAATCTGAAAAGTTATTCAAGGTCAAATTCTCTTGTCTATCATTCTAGACTTTAGGCTATAAAATACTAGATTAAAATTTCAGGAAGACAGATTCCAGTTTACACTCAGGAAAAATGATTAAAATTTAGGTACTTGTAACTGGCATGTACATATAATAGTTTCAGTGTCTGTTCCAGGATCATGTGATCATCTTTTGCAATCTTCCCAGAGGGGTTCCAATAAGCAAAGTTAATGGATCTGCTTAATGATTGTGTGATTTGCTTGCCGATCATGGCAGAAAAAGAGTAAAACTTATATCTCATATTTTATCTATTAGTAAACAGTAAAGGCTCATTATTCAACGCTAATCAGCAAAAACCTATTAAGAGCAAAGATTTCTCTATCCCTGGGTATCTCTGTCTGTCTGCCCCCCCTCTCTCTCTTTCTGTCACAGACACATACACAGAAAAACACTCTGTTTCCCCCCCAAAATGACCTCCTGGAAAACAAGTCCTAGCCTGATTTTCACGCTTGTGCCTAAAACAAGCCCTACCCCACAAAATAAGCCCGAATTGAACCCACCCACCATCTGGTTGTACAAAAAGAGGTGAAGTGCAGGCTTAAAAATCAAGCTGAGGTGGGGGGGGGAGTTGCCCCATGTGCCCCACACCCACTTACCTTAGGAATGTTGTGGTCAGCCCTCCCATGCCCCGACCCCTGTCACATGGTTACCCGACTTCTACAGCCACTCACGGCCACTTGCAGCAAGATGTGAGTGGCCGCTTTTTCCTGTTTTAGCTTTGCCCTCATTTGGGCACTTGGCATTTAACCTTCCTGCCTTTTGCAAACTTTTGGCTGCACACAAAGAAAGCAAAAGCAGCAGAGACTGTGGCTTGTTTCTTTTCCCCAAACTCCACTAGAATGAGTCTTTGTGAGGCTCGTCGTGCCAGCTCCTCATGCAGCCTCTCACGGAGAGCGCTGCAAAGCTTCTTGTGGCGTTGTGCATGGAAGCAGTAGCACCACCATGAGGTTTGCCGTAACGGCACAGCCTCTTGGAGCAAGACACTGCAAGGTTTGTTGTGGATTGCACGAGTGGCAATACCACTGCAAGCTTCATCACAGAGACCCTGGCTTGTTTCTCTTCCCCAAACTCCACCAGAAATGGGTCTTCACGAGTTTGTCATACTGGCATGGCCTCTTGCAACAGGACTCTGCAGCACCACAACAAGTCTTGTGACATCCTGCTCCAAGAGGCTGTGCCGGTATGATAAACTTCATGGCGGTGCCACCACCACCGTACGCCATGAAACAAGCCTTGCAGTGTCCTGCTGTGAGAGACTGCGCGACAAGGCAGTGTGACAAGCCTCACAAAGACTCATTTCTGGTGGAATTTGGGGGAGAGAAACAAGCTAGGTCTCTTCTCCTTTTGCTTTCCTTGTGTGCAGCCAAAAGTTAGCAAAAGACAGGAAGGTGAAATGCCAAGCCCACACCTCATGTATTAACCCCACTTTCTCAGCCTACCACCCAAGTGACCCTCCCCTTCTGCTGAGGCTTTAGAAATACCTTGCAAGCAAATTAAACCACTCTTTCACCATGAATAGCCAGCTCCCAACTCAGGGCAAAGCTAAAGCAGGAAGAAGCTGCAACTGTGCCTCCAAATGCATCTGCTCGCTGGCCTCAAGCATGTTCAAAGAGTGCCAGCAATTGAGTTCCCCAGGCTTATGGTCCTGGGGGATTTCAATTTGCCTACGCTCGGTGAACACTCTGATGGGGCGCAGGAGTTCATGGCTTCCATGACAGCCATGGGCTTGACCCAGATAATTCGGGGCCCAACTCACTCTGCGGGTCACACGCTCGACCTCGTATTCCTCTCGGAGCAGTGGACTTGTGATCTTGGTCTGAGGGGTAATGAGATCATACCCCTGTCGTGGTCAGACCACTGCCTACTGAGGCTTGACTTCCGAAGACCAAACCCCCACTGTAGGGAGGAGGAACCGACCAAGTGGTTCCGCCCCAGGCGACTTATGGACCCTTTGAGGTTCCAGACGGAGCTTGGGGTTATTCCTGAAACTCTCGCCCACAGTCCGGTAGAGACTCTGGTTGCTGCCTGGCATTCGGCAGCATCGGAGACCCTTGAGCGGATTGCGCCACTACGGCCCCTCCGAGGCGGCGGATCCCGGAGGCCTCCTTGGTTCACCGAGGAGCTCCGGGAGAGGAAGCGCCGGAGGAGACGCCTAGAGCACCTGTGGAGGTCCGATAAATCCGAATCGAACCGAGCACTCTTAACAACCTGCACCAAGGAGTACATCAGGGCACTTAGGGCAGCAAAGAGATCTTATATTGCCACCTTGGTTGCGTCCGCCGAGTCCCGTCCAGCCGCCCTGTTTAGGATAACCCGTTCCCTCTTAAATAAGAGGGATACGGGGGACCCCTTGCAGGGTAGGGCTGAAGACTATGCCCAGTTCTTGGCGGACAAAGTTGCTCGGTTTCGGTCGGATTTGGACTCCACCTTTGCAGATCCAGCCGAGGCACGAGTGGACGATTTGGTAGACCATCGCTGGGTTGAGTTTCAGGATGTTACCCCCGGGGACGTGGACAAGGCCATGAGGGCTGTGAGTGCCTCCACCTGTGTACTGGACCCGTGTCCCTCCTGGCTGGTTGCTAACAGCAGGGAGGTGACACGGGGCTGGATCCAAGCGGTTATTACCGCCTCGCTTCGGGAGGGGCACTTCCCCACCGCACTTAAAACGGCGGTGGTGAGACCCCTCCTGAAGAAACCATCTTTGGATCCAGCCGTACTTAACAATTACCGTCCAGTCTCCAACCTCCCCTTTATTGGGAAGGTTGTTGAGAAGGTGGTGGCCTACCAGCTCCAGCGGTCCTTGGAGGAAGCCGATTACCTGGACCCCTTCCAGTCCAGCTTCAGACCTGGTTACAGCACAGAAACCGCTTTGGTAGCATTGACAGATGATCTCTGGAGAGCCAGGGATGGAGGCCACGCCTCCATCTTGGTTCTCCTTGATCTCTCGGCGGCTTTCGATACCATCGACCATGGTATCCTTCTGCGACGACTGCGGGAGGTGGGGGTGGGAGGCACTGTTTTGCAGTGGTTCTCCTCCTACCTCTCGGACAGGTCGCAGTCGGTGTTGGTTGGGGGACAGAGATCGACCATGAGGCCCCTAACATATGGGGTGCCGCAGGGGTCGGTCCTGTCCCCCGTACTATTTAACATCTACATGAAACCGCTGGGCGAGATCATTCGGAGGCACGGGATAAGATACCATCAATATGCGGACGATACCCAGCTGTATCTGTCCGCCCCGTGCCAACTCAATGAAGTGGTGGACGTGATGAACCAGGGTCTTGAGGCCGTCAGGGACTGGATGAGGGCTAACAAGCTTGTACTCAACCCAGAAAAGACCGAGTGGCTGTTGTGTTTCCCTCCCAAAAATTTGGTTAGTGTTCCATCGCTCAGGCTGGGGGGCCAAATTTTACACCCCTCAGACAGGGTTCGCAACTTGGGAGTCCTCCTGGACCCACAGCTGACCTTTGATTACCACCTGTTGGCTGTGACCAGGGGGGCATTTGCCCAGGTTCGCCTGGTGCGCCAGTTGCGACCCTACCTGAATCGGGAGGCTCTCACAACAGTCACTCGCGCCCTCGTGACCTCTAGGCTGGAATACTGCAACGTGCTCTACATGGGGCTGCCCTTGAAGAGCATCCGGCGGCTTCAGCTAGTCCAGAATGCGGCCGCGCGAGTGACTGTGGGTGCACCTCGGTTCACCCACATAACACCTATCCTCCGCGAGCTGCACTGGCTACCTGTTGATCTCCGTGTGCGCTTCAAGGTGCTTCTTACTACCTACAAAGCCCTTCATGGTAGTGGATCTGCGTACTTGGGAGACCGCCTCCTGCCAATCACCTCCTCTCGACCCATAAGATCTCACAGATTAGGCCTCCTCCGAGTGCCATCTGCCAGCCAGTGCCGACTGGCAACTACGCGGAGGAGAGCCTTTTCAGTAGCAGCTCCGACCCTCTGGAACGATCTCCCCGTGGAGATTCGTACCCTCACCACCCTTCAGACCTTCCGCACAGCCCTCAAGATCTGGCTATCCCGCCAGGCCTGGGGGTAAAGAGTATAATCCGCCCCCACCCGAATGTTGAATGAATGTTGCTCGATTTTAATTATACATTGTGTTTATATGTTATTGTATGTTTTCCCCTCCCATACAAGTTGTTAGCCGCCCTGAGTCCCCTTAGGGAAAAGGGCGGCCTATAAATAAACTCAACTACAACTACTACAACTTGCGGTAGCAGAGACCAGAGCCGAAGTGCCATTTTTGGCTTCTGTGGGACACTGAGCTGCCCTGAAAGGTAAGACAAAAAAAATTAAGACACCCCTGAAAAGAAGCCCTAGCCATTTTTTCAGAGATCAAAAGAAAATAAGACCAGGTCATATTCTGAGGGAAACACGGTATCTAAAGCTGTTAACTTAGAGATAGATTGAACATCTATTATATATTCTCTTGAAATAATATTGCCAGATTTTTTTCTTAAACAGTTTAGCGTTTCTACTGCCATCTCTCTCTTCTTTCTAACTATAAAACAATACATTTGCATGACAGGTCAGGAACAGCCAAAACTATTTCAGTCATAAAGGGTTTAGTGATATCTTACTCTAAGAGAGGTAATTATCTTAAACTATGCAGACTTTTATGAGCACTCCTTGGGAATAAACTCCACTGATGTTGGTGAGGTTAAAGGTGAAGTCTCCTTATATCCTGGAGACTTCATGGACACATACAGAAAGTTTTCTTAGCAAGTATTTCATATTGGTTTGTCCCTGCCATCTGCTGATATTACTCCCCTCCCCCCAGTCTCATCCTATAACCCTAAGATTTTCCGGTGGTCTTCTATCATATCAATGCATTTATTACATCATATCCAGCGGATTTAATGCATCCTGTCGTATACCATATTGTATTGCATGGTATAGTATTATATCATTATTTGATTCTTCTTAACTTTTCAAAATCAATTTGCTATCCAGCTAGATTTAGTGATATCACATCTAGATAAACAAACTAACTCATTCTGTAGCATTACCTTTGCAACTGAACACAATAGATTTGAGATCTACAGCTTAGTTTACATCCTGTTTTGTTTACAATTTTACAGAATATATCTTCACAAAGTTACCTGCGCCTCAGCCACAGGTCATCATAGAGCAGCGATGGCTAACCGTTTTGTCATCACGTGCTGAAAGCATGTGTGCAGGCGTGCGACTCCGCACACATGGATTCATGACTCTCACACATGCACATGCCACCCGCCTGTGTTCTCCCATCCCCCACGCATTTGCGTGACTCCCCGTGCTACTCCGCCCCCCTGTGCATGCACGCACATCTGTGATCACCCATGCACATCACACCCCATGCATGCACAGCAGAGACCCAAAAACCAGCAGGCTGGCGGGAGGCATGCACATGCGTGATGGAATTTAGCTGGGGTGCTAGCTCCAGTGGCACATGTGTCATACGTTCGCCATCATGGTCATAGAGACATCTTATATTCAGCTTTAGCTGTTCCAATTTTTTCAATCTTGCTAATTATTCTAGACAAGAAGCACACTCAGAAGTAGTACCTCTATCTTTATTACATGGTTATATCAAAAAGAATGCAACTCTGAAAATAGCCCAGATCTTTGATTAAACAAATAAAGAGGGGTTGGTTCGTCCTTCAGGAAAGAACATGAATCAGGAAAAAGCATGAAGAACATGTGTGCTGTTTATTCTAAAGAATGCATTAAATTGTGCTTCAGTTGACGAGCCTGGCATGCCATATTTTTATGACATTTTTATATTTTTGGAGGAGGGAGGAGATTCACTTCGTGACCCGTCAAAACCGCGCTCGACTAAGCCGCGCCCAATTAAACCGCGTCGCTGACGTCATCAACAGGGCGACAACAGCAAGCGCGGAGAAAGAAGGACGCTTTAAATAGCACTTTGAAAGCAAGCCGATTCAACTTAAGGTAAGGGTTAGGTTTAGGGTTAGGTTAAGGGTTAGGGTTAGGTTTAGGGTTAGGTTAAGGGTTAGGGTTAGGGTTAGGTTTAGGGTTAGGTTAAGGGTTAGGATTAGGTTTAGGGTTAGGGTTAGGTTTAGGGAGGTTAGGTTTAGGGGTTAATTTTAGGTTTAGCGTTTACAGCGTGCTTCTGTCTCCGTGCTGTTGTCGCCCTGTTGATGACGTCAGCTACGCGGTTTCGTCGAGCGCGGTTTAGTCGAACCCAGTTTTGTGGTGGAATCGATTCACTTTATATACACTTCATGCTTTTTTGAACGCCATTTTGTGCACTCCATCTACTACTACTACTAGGCCAGGATGGCAAACCTTTTGGACTCAGCATGACAAAAAAAAAAAAAAAAAATGCCTACCTTGACTCTGCTGGCATGTCACATGAACTTGTGATGCGATGAAGAGACTGGGTAGCTACTTGTCAGAAATGGCATAGGGTCTCCTGCATGAGCAGGGGGTTGGACTAGATGACCTACAAGGTCCTATTTTTATTGTATGCTACAATATAATAAAAATACATTTTATTAGTTATCAGACAATATCAAAAAGGTGCAAAAAAGATTACAGAAAAAAACAGTAGGACATATTCAATAACAATTGTCATTTCTCCAATCAGTCCAAATCTGTTTTTTTGTACCCAATTCTTTTCAAAATGGTCTTTAATATGGAAATGATAGTCTTCCTGATAATATGCATATTCATTTTCTACAAGAGATATGATAGTTCATCTGAATGCACCAGTATTTCTGAGATTTTTATAATAAAGATGTAAGTAAATGGCTTTCCAGAAAAAGTAATCAAACAGATTGTATATGATATATTCAATAATTAGTATAGCACATATGCACAGTCTTTCTGCATCTTTCTAGTTAACAGAGAAGGGCTCTGTTGTGTAGTACATTTAGAGTCTAGATCATGGATATCAAACTTGTGGCATCACGTTGACATTATGTGATGTATCACAATGTTTTTCCCTTTTATGGAGCTAGGGTGGGCATGGCCTGTGTGTGAAACATCTAGCCCATGGGCTGCCAATTTGACACCCTGATCTAGATTATCTAAAAGGAAGAATGTTCACAGCCCAGGAAACCTTAATTTAGAATAATTTCTTCCAATCTATTAATTGGATTTATTACTATTACGATGCTATGTTAACTCATATGATTTGTTTTATAAACTGCATTTTGATTTATTAGGTTACATTAAGTAAGGTAATTATGTGTGGCATAAACTATTAAGCAAAGCATGACTTAGGATACTATGGGAATATAATTTCCATGTACGTACGTACGTACGTACGTACGTATGTATGTATGTATGTATGTATGTATGTATATGATGTATATAGAAAAAAGTTGCTTACACTCCTCTCTTATTTTTATAGTTTGGTGGAAGGATCTCTTCCTCCTAGCCTTCAGAAGACTTTAAGACTTGGTGCGGGGAGGAAGTACCTCTTGATGTGCCCTAATTGTGGCTTTTGTTCTTGTTGACTTTTTCAATGTTGGTGTGATGTGATTTTGCATTCATTATTGTAAGCTATCCAGAGTAGCATTTCTGAGACCCTGATGTACATATCAACCAACTAATCAATGGCTGTTTACCTGCCGTAGGTCATCCATTCCCTACATGCAGTGCACACCTATCCGCTGGTGGCAATCAGTTGTGTGCCTATTGAAGAAACTGCCCTCAGCAAAAGCTTCCGGGCCATCTCGAGTCCTTTACCTGTCAGGCGCCCACCAATATCCTTGCGGGTTCGCCAGAAAGCAGCGAGGATGGTTTCCCAAGACACTTGGGGGCCTGAGTCTGGGGCCTCCTAGTTCGCGGGGTAACGAGTAGGGTGGTGATACGTGAGAATTGCCGAAGCGATCCCAGGCAGAGGAGAGCAATTCTGCAGCCCTAAAAGAATCGAATGGCTCGGGGGGAGCTTGTATTACTTAACCGCATTTAACCGCTTTGTTGCAGCTACTGCATTATTATTCGGAGGCCTTGCTTTCATTACTTTGGGGAAGGAGGCGCCTGATACAGTGGGACTCGCATATAGGTGTCAAGGAGGGACAGATCCGCTCTGTGACAGCACCGCCGCCGCTTTAATAACAGCAGTTGCGGCGGCAGCAAGGGGGCGAGGCACATTTCCTTCTCCTTTTCGCTAACAGAGAGGCGTTCTTTCTGGCGCAGCCTTGCGGCGAGGAGCAAAACGGTCAGATCACCGCGAAGGGCCGGCACAGTCCTCTGCCAGTGGAACCTAGGCTGCTGGAGCAGCTTGGCGGCGGCCCCTCGGCTTCTCAAAGCGCAGAGATAGGCTCCGTTCCCTCATCTCTGGATCGCCAAATCACGCTCAGCCAACATGGACCCTGACTCTAAGAAGACCGCGGCGGAGAAAGGGAGCCCGTTGCAACCCCCGGAAGAAGAGGAGGAAGTGGACCCCAGGATACAAGTAAGCGGAGCCTCTGATCGCTCTACCCGAGATCCTTGGGAGAGTGGCCCCAAAGCACGATTGCAGTGGAAAGTGGGTGGGGTGATAGGATCGGGGTGCGAGAAGGTCTGTAATTACAAAGTAAGCGCGCGTTGTACGCCCTTGTTCTTTGAATCTTCCTGAATATCGTTCGCTTTTTCTCCCTCGGGCGTTTCTATCCGTTATTTTGATGGTGGTGGGTCTCCTCCCCTGTTTTTGGCTTTGGCTTTATTAGATTTCCGCCAACGTATTTCTACACCTGGCTGGAGAAACTCATTTCAAAGGAAAAATGCTCCCGTTCTAAAGGGGCTTTATTCTTCATCTACGGATCGGCATTTTCTTTCCCGTGGCGGATCCTTCCTCTCCCAGTTTGCTTCAGTTTCCTGGATTCAGCTCCTCTCCACAATGGGAGACCACCAAGGTCTCGTGACCTAGAAGAACTCTAAAAGGTTGGGGGCGAGTTAGAAAAGATCGGAAAGGACCTTGGGGGTAATTTAATCCATAGGATCTTGCTGTAGTCCTATTAAAAGGCAGTACTTCATCATTGTTAGTAGATGATGCCAGCTCCTGTTCTAAATGTCACCGTGACCCTGTCATGAAGAAAGTGTAAGTCTCTGGATGTCCCCAAACTCTGATGTATTGTAGTAGTTCAGATCATCCCCATGCTGCAGATCTCAGGTGACAGCATTTAACTGGATACAGCTAATCTTGAAAAGTGCGTTGATACCTGGATGGAAAACAGCTATGAAATCCCAAAGCCATAAAAATGGACAAAAACAATCATCCTGGAAAAAGGAGGGTGGCAAATCAGTTTTATATCATTGCCAATAAAAGTGTATGTGTGATAGTTTGACTTGAGGGAAAGACATCTAGATGTAGATTTAACTCAGATTGAGGAGGTTAACATAAAGACTGGTGCCACTTTGACAGAATACATAGGAAGGGATGTTATATATTGTTACAATCTCTCACTTTCCCTATTGCTGCTAAAAGTTGTAGGAAGCATCTCCTTCCCAACTACAAACTTGGCCAATTTGTGAATGTAGTGGAAATTTGTAGTTTGGGAATCAGAAGAAAGATTTATTGGTGACTAAGGAAATGGCACTTTTTAAATAGCATAACCATTGCACATTTTCTACGAAATTCCTTCTCTACGTGGTTCTTCTGTGGCAGATCTGTTGCCCACTAAAAGATTTATATTGCCAGTTGTCTGGCACAAATGCATTCATTCAGTGATGCCAGTGTCTCAATCTTGGTTTCATTTTGCTGGCCGTGGTTTGTAACTATTCTGTGATTTTTGTGATTTATTATTTGGAATTGTGTTTGCTTTCCCCCTAAATTTATTTCTTAAGCTCTTTGGAATACATTTAAGTGGACTTTGTTATGAATAAAATCCTGATTGCTTTTACAGTCCACTTTTTAAAACAAAAAATGCTATATTCATTCTTATGATACTCATGCCAATAATTTAAGAGTTTCCTTCATTTTATCAGATTGGGGTTGGTAACAATAATCATGATATTGCCATGGATGGGAAATGTTTACCAGCCAATTACATTGGCAATTCACTGCAACTATTCCTTTCAATAG
Source organism: Thamnophis sirtalis (assembly GCF_051295495.1). NCBI lineage: Eukaryota > Metazoa > Chordata > Lepidosauria > Squamata > Natricidae > Thamnophis > Thamnophis sirtalis. The sequence continues at coordinate 53,187,534 of NW_028261384.1, forward strand.
AGTTTCATAATACCTTTCCATAGACAGGGAAGCAAAGTTAAAATAAAAAGCAATGGACTGCAAATGATCCAAAACATTGTTTGAAAGAAGAAGCTCTTTTTCCTTTCCTTCCCTCCCTATCAGTCCCTGGCTTGAAGGAGACTGTTCCTTTATAGTTAGTTATTGATGTATTTGATTTTTTTAACTTTTACTTGTATTACTTTATAAGTAACATGAGGCCAATATACCAGTTATCCTTGACTTAAGACAATTGAGATCAAAAGCAAGATGGTTAAATGAGTTGCAATCGATTTGACCTTTTTACCATGGTTATTAAGTGAACCATATGGTTGTTAAGCAAATTCAGCTTCCCTGATTGACTTGTCAAACTGGCTGAGAAGGTCCCAAATTGTGACCACATGACTCCAGGATGCTGTATTCATCATAAATACACAACAGTTGCTAAGTGCTTCAATTTTGATCATATGACTACAAAGATGTTGCAATGGTTATAAAAGTGGAATGGTTGTAATTAAATGTTTTCATTGCTTTTGTAACTTTGAACAGTTACTAAATGAATGGTTATAAGTTTAGACTATCTGTACTCCTTCTTCCTCTTATTTTCCCTGAAATAGTAACCTTATGAGGAGGGTTGAACTGAGAGAGAATAACGGGCTCAATGACACCCATATCATAACCTTTCAAACCAGATTAAAACTCACAGCCTCATGGTTTTTAGGTCAGGATTTTAACCCCTACACAAAATTGGTTCTGTTTTTTAAGTTTCTTAAGTGCATTTAAAATGGTTGATTTTTTTTTTATAGATAGATACTGGCAGTAGCACAAAAATAAACATCTAACTTTTCAGTAAGTTTATCTGTTCAAATATCTCCTTGTTTATATTATTGGCACTCTTAATGAATGTGGAGCAATTATGCTAGTTTGCTCTGTAATACTATTGTAACAATTAGTAAACAAGCCTCTGAAAATCTTTGTTTTCCCTCTTAAAAATCTAGAGATGTAAACTCTAGTTATAATATTGATATAACTATCTGATACAAAGAATGATAAAATGGCATCACTGTGAAAATAATGTAAATTACATAATTCATGACTTCATACTTATCCCCTTCTCTGCCATATAGACATCATGCAAGGAATTCAATCAAGAATATTGATAGCCATATGAGCTTTGTCAAATCTCTCTCTTACTAGAAGTTGTACTTCAGAGAGTCTTTTTACTGTTTTAGTGAGAATGTGAGAAAAATATGTACATTGTCTTTTTCTCCTTGGAAGAATGACAGGGCAAACATATAATAAATAAAAAATATTTTAGTATTTTATGCTATGAATTTTGCATGGAATTTCTTTATTTACTATTGGAACCAAACACTTAGGGCCTTCAAGAACTAAGAGAATATGTTGTATTTGTCATCCCACTTTTTCCCAATCTTTTGATCATTTGTCATTTTGCTAAGAGTGCCACACTAAACAATTATGCAGAGTTCAATAGTAATAGAAAAAAAACAAGAACCCTGAAACTGAAATTAGAATTATGTTAAAAATTAAGCTTCAAAAGCTGTCTGGTCTCTGTTTCTGCCCTTTCAAATAGCCTAGCTAAAGTAAAGTTCAATTTTACTTTTAAATGTTTTCTAGCCTTCTGTTTCTATTTAACATTCCATTAGGGGCCTCTCTGTGAATTGCCAGATGACACTTAATAACTTGATTCCTCCCACGGCTCCCTCAGTGTCTTATTACTCAACATATTATTTTGACTTTCTTCTAGGTAGAACTAGAAAAGTTGAATCAATCTACAGATTATATTAATCGGAGAGAAACGGAACTTGAGGTACACTTTTTCTTTGCTGTTTTATCTAAACATTCAGCTATATTTCTTTTATTTATTACATTTCCGCTGGAAAAGATTTTTGCAAAAGAAACTGATGAAAACATTTGTATGGATTAAATCAGTGAATGAAGGAAAAGAAAGTCAACTATATCCATCTCTGATACTGAAATTGAATGAAACGTTCTGTGCATAGTACCATGGATTCCATTAATCTTCTTTATTAATCTTACGCCAACCCAAAAAATCATGCTTAGGAATCCATGTGGCAATTAATGTTGTTTCAAAACATTGTTTTATTTTCTTAAAGTACCAAACGTACATTTTCTTGGGGTACAAAAATTAGAAAAAAGCAGGAAAGTAAATTTATAAATAGAATTCATTTATTTCAAAACTATATAGATTATTAAAAATAAAAATGTTAAAACATATAGAAAAATATAGTAGTAACTAAATTATTGTATTTCTAAATTCACAAAAACAACACAAAACAATGCAGCTATCAAATTAATTTGAGACCACATGAAAATATGTTTATTTTTTTTAAATCAGGGCAACCTGGTCTACCCAAATATGGGATGGAGCATACTGCTTCCGCTTTTGCCTTTCAACCCCAATCCAGAGGCCTTTGCAGGCAGTCACTTTTGTGACAAACTATTTTTGTGTTAAATTTGTATTTATCTCCTTTTATTTCTTTGTCAGTAAATATAAATTTAACACATGAAAATATATTTTCTGATCTTTCTTTTCTGCGAATATAAAGCCACATGACACCCAAAACCTATGTTATACCAGAGCAATTGTAAATTATATTTGGACATAACAATAATTCAGAATTCCTAACATACTATGAATTAGAAAGGTGGTGGGTGACTCAGCCTCTCCCTTCCAATTTTGTGTGTGTAACGCTAATGAGTTGCAGACAGCTATAATAGACTCTGTGGTTAGGTTGGTCCAAACAAGATGGGCCTATAAGCCAGTAATAATTCAGAATGCTTGTTTTTTTTCCTGAATCGAGTTTATTTTTCACAGCAAAAAATAATAACAAGAAAAACAAAACTGTTAGATGCCAGAAACAATGGTAATGGTTTACACCAAGGTCCTCTGTTCCGGTGGGAACAGAGATTCAATCTGATTAGTCGAAGGGTCTGACAGCTCCCTATAAAAGGGCTGCTGTCAGACTGAACCTTCGCTGGATTGTACATAGTTGACTTGTGCTAATAAAGAGCTGTTTGTTACTCTGAATCCTGAATGTGCCTTCATTCCCCTGATCTAACACTGGCGACGAGGATGGGATCGGAAGACAACTAGACAGACAAAAAGAATGTGACAATTCAGCAAGTCAATCCAGCCTGGAGCATGGTGCGGCATCGAGCAGCCATCTTTGAGTGGCAAATTCAAATACGCTCAGGAACACAAGATGACAATGCATGCCCCACTGACTCCGTACAACTCAGCCACCGAACACTTGGAATCTTACTTGATGAGGTTCAATTGCTTCCTCGACGCCAACGACCTCAGGGGCCTTTCTGAAGGCCAGAAAAAGAATATCTTCCTGAGCTACTGCAGACCAGAGTTGTTCGAGACAACGAAGGATTTGTCCGAGCCAATGCCACTCCAATCGGTCGCTTGGTCAGTTCTATAACAGACACTGAGGACACACTACGCTCCCAGACCGTCTAAATATGCCCGGAAGCACAAATCCAACATCTGTAACCAAAAACAAGGGGAATCCATTAATGAATACATTGCGGCACTCAGAAAGGCCGCACTGCGAGTTTAGAGATCTTGATGAACTACTACTTGACCGCATCATATGCGGTGTTAGGGACATTGGCCTGCAGAGGAGTTTATTAGCAAAGACTAATCTCACTCTCCAAATCACCCTGAAGTCAGAGCTACAGAGTCTTCAATTAAATCTAAGGAAACCCTGCAGCGCCAAAATAGTCCAAAGAGTGCGCAGAAGAGCGCAGGCGTGCATCGCGAGGCCACAGAGCCTGAAAGCTCGGAGAGTGAAGATGACAGCTACCGCATGCGCAGTGACCGCACGAAGGTGGCATGAAATTTTGAACCGCATTTCCCACCTTGCACCGGCTGTGGAGGAAACCACCTCAGAACGCATTGCTGTTTCCGCGATGCCATCTGTCAATGCTGCGAACGCAAGGGGCACATCACCAAGGTCTGTAGAAGCGATCGCCCTGCTACAACCTGGAAGCCCAGAAGCATACCTAACCGCCAGCAGAGGCCCAACCGAGGGGCATTGCAGCCGCCACCATGGCGAACAGAAGGCGACACCAGAGTCACCTACCACACCTCCATAGGCCAAGTCCACACAAAGCGACCAAAAAAGCTGAAGGTCACAGTCCTCAAGCTATCCCTAGCCTTAAAAAGCATCAGCTGCGGGTTCCAGACATCGCCTTCACGACTACCAGGGGAACCGAGTCCCCATTGTGGGCCAGGGGACTTTCCGGGTGAGGTTCAAGACCTTCTGCGGCCAGCTACCAGTGACGGTAGTCAACGGAGACCTACAGAGCCTTCTGGGGTTTGATTGGTTTGAAGCCCTGGGCCTAGAAATGACCGGGATCAATGCCATACGAGACAAAAGCACTGAGGAATTCCTTAAGGAGTTCGAGGATGTCTTCAGCACCAGTCTAAGTAAGTATGTGGGGACTCCAATATCTTTTAACTTGGACTCCAATGTAGCCCCCATCAGGCTAAAACCCAGGAGAGTACCTTTCGCTCTCCGCCCTAAAATTGATTTGGAACTAGACAAATTGATTGGCCACGGAATCCTAGAGCTGGTAGATCGTGCACGCTGGGGGACCCCTATAGTGACACCTGTCAAGCCTGATGGGTCTGCCCACATCTGCGTGGATTACAAGTGGACAATAAACAAAGCCTTGCAGCAAAGCACTTATCCTGTACCCATTGTATAGCATTTACTGCACTCATTAGGCCCCGAAAAAGTTTTTGCAAAATTAGATATGGTGCAGGCATACCAGCAGTTGCCTGTAGATGGCGCCATGGCAGAGGCCCAAACCATTGTGCCACAAAGAGGTGCATTCAAATGCACCCGCCTTCAATTTGGAGTTAGTATCGCCCTGGACTGTTCCAAAGCGTCATGGAATGGCTTTTGCAGGGGATTCCAGGAGTCATCCCCTATTTCGCCGACATATTGGTATTGGCTGCAAATAAGGCACAATTATTTAAAAGATTGGGAACTGTTCTGGCCAGAATCAGAGACAAGGGCTTCCGCCTCAAAAAAGAAAAATGCCAAATTAACGTGCCAAGGGTTGAATTCCTAGGGTACCTCATCGATAGCTCTGGGATTCACCTGACTAACAAAAAAATTAAGGAAATCCAGGATGCCCCTACACCTCACAATCAGACCGAACTGCAGGCGTTCCTCAGGCTCCTTAACTTCTACAGTGTTTTTCTCAAGCAGAAAGCCACGGTTGCTGAACCTTTGCATCGGCTTCTCAGCAAACATGCCAAGTGGTCCTGGGGCAGAACTGAAGTAGCTGTATTTGCCGGGGTGAAGAAACTGCTGTCAGCGGACACGTTTTTGGTCCAATATAGCCAGACCCTGCCACTTGTCCTAACGTGCAATGCTTCCTGTTTGACGTTGGAGTCGTCCTCAGCCACCGCATGCCAAATGGAACTGAGGCGCTTATCACCTACTACTCACGTATATTGTCTGCTGCCGAGTGGAACTACAACTAACTGGACAGTGAGGCTCTGGCTGCAGTCGCTGGTTAAACGAATACATCTACGGTTGTGACTTTGAACTTATCACAGACCACAAACCATTACTGGGATTACTGGCTGGGGACCAGCCTACCCCTGCTTCTTTGTTGCTGCGAATGACCAGATGGACAATCTTCCTTGCGGCCTAAAGTTATCACCTTGTCCATCGACCTGGCTCTACCTTGGGGCATGCCGACGCCTTGAGTCAATGCCCATTGCCTGAACTGCTTGCAGAGCTTACCCTCGAGATGCCAGTCCTCCTCATTGACTATCTTGAGGCTGGTCCTGTCTTGTCTTGTGATGTCACCCGCCACTCAGCAAAAGATTCTACATTCCGACAGGTTTGGAACTGGGTGTGGAGGGAGTGGCCCAAGGGGCCTGTGGGGTCTGAATTTAAAATGTTTTACTGCAAACGTGATGAACTGTCAGTAATAAATGGTTGTCTACTGTGGGAGGACTGGGTTGTTGTTCCACCCAAACTGCGCATTGCAGTATGAGAGGCCTTGTGCATAGGGCATCCTGGAATTATCAGGATGAAATCTTTGGCCAGGAGTTACGTATGGTGGCCTAACTGGACAGCGAGATAGAAGAATGGGTGACTACCTGCACACCATGCCAGGAGTCCACACCAGCTCCCCAGAGGTGCCCGCTAAGGAGTGGGAGTGATCTCAAGCACCATGGGCTAGGGTGCACATAGATTTTGCTGACCCTGGATGCCTACTCGAAATGGTTAGAAGTAATCTTCATGACCTCTACCATGGCAGAAGCAGTCATCAAGGCACTACAGAGACTTCTCCACTCACAACCTGCTCAATGTTTTGGTCTCTGACAACGGGCCCCAATTCACAGCCATGTAATTCGTGCAGCACAGGGAATCAGACATGCCCTGGTTGCTCCATTCCATCCGGCTTCCAATGGTCAGGCAGAGAGCATGGTGCGATCTGCAAATGAAGCCCTATCCAGGATGGGCCCGGGAGATTGGCAAACACGGCTTGATCAATTCCTCCTCATACAGCACATCATGCCAAGTTCTACCACTGGTAGAAGCCCTTTCGAGCTTCTAATGGATTGCCGGCTAAGGTCCCACATAATTAAATATTTTTATTGGAGAAGATATAGCTTCCATAAAAGAAAAATTCTATTTGTTTGGCATTGGTTTTTGTGGTACAAATCCACATGTTGCCTTAATATGATGGATATCCAAACCATTTAGATAATTTTCTGATCCCTTTCATATAGGTTTGTGTGATTTATACCTTGTTTCCTGTGTATCTGTTGGAAAAGGCTAGATTGTATTTACCTAACATTAATTTCTTGTACCTTAACATTTAAACCTCTTTTGGTTCATCATAATCAGATCAAAATTCAGAGTCTTGGCAAAGGGGAAGCAGCTATTCTGGGAAATTACAGCAGTGTTAACCAGGCAACCTCTGCTAGGATCTCTCGATGTTAATGTATGCAAAGGGCAGCAAGAGTTATGTCCAACTTTACTGGCTGGTGCTTTGCATATATGGCTTTTTGAATCAGGCAGGAGTGTTATGGAGCATTCACCTACTTTTCAGCATATACCAGTAACTTGATCAGTAGGGTGTTTATGGAAATTAATAGCCAAAGGTAATGGTATCTTTATTATCTTTATTTTATGCTTACCTGTTAGAATACTGTAGAAGTGCACATCCTGTGTAGGTAGGAATTTGGAATAGATAATCTTATTATTATTTGAGTCTGTCTATTTTATAAAGCTGGAATTGCCACTTGTTTTAAATCCAGAGTGCACCAATTAAAATTATGGACAAAGTTTATATTTTATATTTCACCTCTTGTGGATTTTTTAAAATCAAAAAGTAATGTGAGAAATACCTTGTTTCCCTGAAAATAGGACCTCCCCCAAAAGTAGACCCTATCACCTTATTGGCTCATGTGCTAAATACAGGCTAACCCCTCCAAAATAAGACCTATTTAAGTGCCATTGCAGTTGGTGCCAGCCATTTCCTTTGGTTCTTGTAGTGACATGACACGAGGTGAGGAGTTGTAGAGGGGGGAAGGCAAGGGCAAAGAATTGCCTAAGGTACCACTGGGAAACAGCTGATCTGCCACTGCTTTCAGAGCCTGCATGTCTTCGCTAAACAGATCTGCTGCCACTTTTGGAGCCTCAATGGCCTCTGTGAAACAGCTGATCTGCCACCGTTTTTGGAGCCTGCATGTCTTCGCTAAACAGATCTGCCGCTCAGGGGTGGATTTCATTTTTTTTTACTTCCGCTTCTGTGGGTATGGCTTGGCGGGGGTCATATGACTGGCTGTGAATGACCTCGCACAATAAGTGGTAGCATTAAATCAACCTTCTTCTGTATAAATCCTTGCATGCACCAGGCCTTTTCAGTTTCAAGAACACAAATCCCTGAAACATGTTCAATCTTTTCTTTCCTGCCCTTAGTGATGATTAGAAGTGGAGCTTTGTTTCCATCCAGTCAAATTGCCTAAATGAAGGTAGAGAGATTGACATTATACCCCTCTGATGAATTGTGGTTTGACACCCTGGGCCCATAAACACTGTAGTTTCATGCATGCCAATCATGTTGGAGAGTTGGTATTAGGAAAAGTCAACGCCATTTGTTGCAAGTGCACATTTGATAAGTTCAGCATCCTCCAGCTTGAACAGTGTGGTTGATCTTAAACAGTTCATATCGCTGAAGGAAGGCATCCAGTCAGTGTTCTTATGCTTTGAATTTTTCCAGGGAAATTTATAACTGTGGTGCCATTGCAAGGGCAAATGCTTGGATATCAGCCCTGCGCACAACTAAAGCTTTTGCTCTCCTGTCAGAAATCCATTCAGAGATCTGACCTTTAAGTTCAGGAAACAATAGTTGCTGACCTGATCCAACCTTGCACTTCTTAGAATTTTCTTCGTGCACCTATTGATTGAGGTTATTGTACTCTGCTCATCATTTTCGGACCATACAAGGATCCACCTTGTTCTCTTTGCAGAAAGCTATAAGATTCTTGCCCTGAGAGTCCTCCATGTTTCTTTTCTTTAATTCGACAGAATAGCTCTTTCCTTTGGCACTCATATTGTCTGTTGGTCAAAATAAACTTTAAATCAATAAATTCATTTACCCATTAACCTAAAGGCCTGGGGTGATGGTTGGGATTTGGCACAATGGTTGCCCTGGAGTAGTGCTTGGGATTTGCAATTGTGAGTTTTGTCTTATTTTACAACCTTTCTAGCCAGTTGTTAAGTGAACCAGCTGGTAATCCCCCATTGTAAGTTCCCCATTAATTTTTCTTGTTAGGAGGTTGCAAAAGGTACTGGTAGGGGTCAGTTGCCAAGCTTCTCATGTTGACCATGTGACACCCTGCCAATGCATGGCTTGGAGCTGAATCTGCTGTTTAGCAAAGACATGCAGGCTCCGAAAGTGGTGGCAGATCAGCTGTTTTGCGGATGCTGTTCAAGCTTCAAAAGCAGCAGCAGATCTGTTTAGTGAAGACATGCAGGCTCTGAAAGCAGCAGCAGATCAACTGCTTAGCAAAGACATGCAGGCTGAGATCAGATGTTTTGTGGAGGCTGTTCAGGCTCCGAAATAGCAATAGCAATAGCAGTTAGACTTATATACCGCTTCATAGGGCTTTCAGCCCTCTCTAAGTGGTTTACAGAGTCAGCATATCGCCCTCAACAACAATCTGGGTCCTCATTTTACCCACCTCGGAAGGATGGAAGGCTGAGTCAACCTTGAGCCGGTGAGATTTGAACCGCCGAACTGCAACTAGCAGTCAGCTGAAGTGGCTGCAGTACTGCACTCTAACCACTGCGCCACCTCGAAAGCAGCAATAGTTCAGCTGTTTAGCGGAGGCGATGGTGGCTCCAAAAGTGGCAGATCATCTGTTTAGTGGATGCCATGGAGGCACTAGGGGAAGCTCGTCCACACCCCATTCCCAGTACGCAAAAAAAATATGAGGAAAATATAAGACCTCCCTGAAAATAAGGCCTGGTGTCTTTTTTGGCTGCCCAAAAAATATAAGACCTGGTCTTATTTTTGGGGAAACACAGTAGGAGAAATAATAATGTTAGTGAACACTGTTGTACTTAGCAGGAGAAATTTGTTTTTATTTATCTCCATATATATAGATATGATTCTTTTAATTTGGTAGTATTAGTCTATGATAATTTAGTATCATGGTTAAGTAAAAGCCATCTCCCTATCGTTATTAGAATATACATTTTGGGCAAGGCTAGTTTTGGTTGAGGTGTGGCTTAGATTCCTTGGTGCAGATGTTGCAGATATTTCATTCTCCAGGTAGGTCAGGAGTCCCCTGGTGCTGGGCTGCATCCTGATGGGAACTGGGCCATGGAAGCAGTGGGTCAGCATGAGTACCTGAAGTTGCATTTGTGCAAGCAGTGCTCTTGCTGCCGCCTGTAGTCTGCAGAGCTAGAAAGGTTGGGAAAGGTTGAACTAGGTAATATCTTCAGTGAGATTTGCTCTATTTATATAGTTTTCTCTGCCAATGTGGACAGAATGTTTTCTCCCTTGGTAGTTGAATAGGTTGTTGTTTACTGATCGATTGTTTGTTTGAAATGGTAGTTCTTTGAGTGGAGTATTGTTTACTGCTTCATTATTGGTCTGGTATTAACTCTGATATTAATCCCTGCTTATGTGGATGATGATTGCTAATGAGGAGACATTCTGATCTTCTTATTTCCTTTTTAAATTTTTTATTTTCTCCTGAATGATGTGTAAATGTTGTGTTAATTCTTTGTGCCTATTGATAACTAATTTGTCTGAACTGCCAAGTTTCTAGGAATTCCTTCATGTTCTTGGACTTAGCTTGGCCAAGGATGCTCATGGTTTGCCAGTTTAAATTATGGGTAAATCTGTGAAATTAAGGCATTTTCATCATGACTTCAGATTGCTACTGGGGTTTCCAGAATGAAGTATTTTCCAAACATACCATCCTCCAGAGGAGTTGGAACTATAAAAACCCGCTTTTCCAGTAAAAAAAAAACAGAAGCCACGCTAAAAGAAAATTTTGAAAGTCACTTGTCAACTTCTCTGGAAAATGGTAGATTGAAAATGTTCACCGTAGGATTTTTAGTTGCAACTTCTGGAGTCATACAACAAATATACGGTAATTGTATATAAGGTTGCCAATATTATCTTCCCAAGGTGTGTTGGATTAAAAGATCCATATTTGTCTGCCAGCCTGACCAGTGAACAGTGTAAATTTGGTTAAAATGTTAACTTTGTTAAAATTTTATTTTGAAAAATCTGTATATTTTTTAGACTGAAGACTAAAATTGCTGATCTAGTGGAAAGGATAAATGGAATCATGACAATTATACAAGGGAAGGAATTATAATTATTTCCTTTACATGTAACATCCTCCCCCCTCAAAAAAGAGGTGATTAACGCCAGGAAGGAAACACTTGTTGGCTATGTTCCCTGCTGAGACATAGCTTTCAGGTAGCTTTCAAGCGAAGAATAATTTCCTGATCTTGCTTGTTTTCCTGCTTCAACTTTTTAAAATTTTAAAATTTAACTTAAACATTTTATATTGATTATGCACAATTAATGTTATGTGTAATTTAGCTTTCAAGTTCCTTATAAATACTTGTTGAAAACCTACTCCTGATTAAAACGCTTAAGACATGAAAATATGCCTTCTAATTCTCCGTGAGACTATACAATAATCTTGTCAGGAATTTATGGGCTTTTTTTTTAAAGTGCAGAAAACCCAAACTTTTTACAAGAGGGAAGAAAATTGGAATTGTAGAGGGCTATGAAAATACATTAAACGACCATTTGACCTAGGTAATGAGAGAGAAAGATTCTGTGACCTTTGTCATGTTGATGTGGACAATATCTAAGAAAGTGGTTCTCAACCTGTGGGTCGGGACCCCTTTGGGGGTCGAATGACCCTTTCATGCCTTGTTTTTGCAAAAAACAGGCCCGTTTTTTGCTCGGTTTTGCTCCCCCCTCCCAGGCCCCAGGAGCACTTTGCAGGCCTCTCAAACTCTCTGCATGCCCCATTTTTCACAAAAAATGAGGCGTGCATAGGTTGGGAGGTCTGCAGAGTGCAAAAAGTTTTTTTTTAAAATTTACCTCTTCAAAATCTTGGTGTGTCTTATGTTCCAGTGTGTCTTATAGTCTAAAAAATATGGTAGTTGTTTAGCAGAATGAAGACATGCAGTAAAAAACTGTCCCTGTGTTGTAGGACTCAGAAATCCATCACAGCAGGTGTCCAAAATGTCTGTCTGCCTCTGCAGAGTTTATTTGGCTTTTATACAGTTTCAACAAGCAAAGCAAGAGCATAGATAGCAACAGCATCTTATTGGCTTATTCTCCTTGTCAATCTCTAAGACCATCCCAGTCAGGGTAGAATCTCACATAACTCCCTGGTAGTGCCTGATTCTACTAATTAGGTGAGTTCATAGATAGTTGAGGTAATTGGTTACTAAGGCACATGGCAGTTTGTTGCTCACGGCCTCTCTGTAACCTTTGTATAGCCTCTACATCTCTCTTTTTTATTTTGTTAGACAAGGTATCGTAAGAGGGGTTAATAAAAGAATCATAATAAAAAAAGGAACATAATTACTTATACAGGTTACCCTGAGGCCATATGGAAGGGAGTTTAGGGCAAAAAGCTGTGATACATATATTGCAAAGAGAGGGAAGACACTGAACAAAACAGCACCCATCAATCAAAATCGCACAAATAATGACTAAATAACATAGGGCATTTCCCAATAAGCCTGTGGGCAACCAAGCTCAAAAGCTTTCCCACCAAGATTTTAAAGTATCAATTTTCAAATCAGAGGCCAAATTGTAAAATAATGAGCTGGTGCTGGATGGTTTGTGATTCATCTGAAAGATTGAAACAACACATTAATTACTAAAATAACTAAAGAAATAGCATTATTATTTTTTTTGCCAAATTACATGCAACAGGATTAATATTAAGATGAGCACAAGCAGCAAGCCCTGGCACACCCACTATAAACACAGCCAATGCTACATATTCTACTTTATTAAGTAAAGCTGTCTCAGAGTTACAAGTACTGTCTAGTGTGACTCCACGTCGAAAACGGCTTGAGTGAAGTTGCTGTTTGGAAAGCAAAACAGGAATTAACCAGCTGAGACAACACTGTGCTTCACTAATATTAGCAGGAATATAATTAAAAGTTTCTTGACCACATATAAAAAAACATCCTTGCAGGAGCCAAACATGAACAAAATGAAAGGAAGTCTCAAAAGCTGTACAGTTTAAAGCAAGTGAACGAATATGAAGAAAGTGAGGTTTTTTACTTGAAAATGTACAATTAACTATTTTTCTGCATCTTATATTCTCAGGAACTGCTACTATCGGGGTGTAAAAAGCAATAGCATCGGGGGTGGATCATAGGCAGCCAACCCCCAACTAGATATAGTCTTATAGTTAAAGTTTTCATTCCATAGCAATTTACTCAAACCAGTGAAGTTTTGAATTACTGCAGGCAGGATACAAACAGGGACCAAACATGTAGAAAGCAAATTTTCCATGTCATATGATTCAGATAAGCAAAAGACATCAATGTGTGTGATATTAGCTAGCTGCACCCATAGGTTTTGCTTCATTCATTGTTCAAGCGAATGTTTGGGTGAGATGACAGCTGTTGTAGCTAAAGGATAACAATTAACAATCAAACATAAACAAATGATGGCTAAGGAATTAGCAGTTAAAACCGCAAAAATGGCAGCACACAAATTCTTGGGGATTTGCTACACTTGTTGTTGTTGCAATACTGCTTGTGTTTTGGTGGTCAGTTTTTTTCACGTCTCCCCATGTCACTGGACAGCTGGTCCAACAAGATCGTATTGGCCAGTGTGCTATCTGTAGAATCATCTGGGCCATTTCTAGAATTGGATTTGGGGACTGGTACCACAACATTCTTAGCTGGATGAACACAATGTACTAGAATCCATAAAGGCCCTGTAGAAGCAAGCACATCATATCATTGTCACCCTAGAGGGGGAGGCAAACCTTTTTTGACCTGTTGTGTTACCCACGCCAAATTGGGATATGCCAAATTGGGTACCTGAGAGCCTTCTTTTTTTATTTGTTTGTGAAGACAGTCCTTAAAGGACCAATTAGCACTTTTCACAATGGCTTGACCTGTGGAATTGTAGGGTAGCCCATGAGTAAAAACAATATTCCAAGTTTTACAAAATTGCAAAAATGCCAATGAAGAATAGGCCATTATCAGTTTTTAAAGAGGAGGAGGCTGAAAAAAGATGAGAAATAACATGATTAGCTGTTTCTCCTCGTTGAGGTGTGGCCCATAGAGCTATCAATAGATAAATGAATATACTTCCAGGGAGCCAAAGAGGGAACATAGGTGACATTCATTTGCCATAGTTGATTAGAGGCCAAACCATCGGGATTAACTCTGCTTGGCCTGGTCGAGTGGAATATGGCAAGCTTGTGCCAGCCCACTTGCCTTCTGATGAAAAAAAAAAGTGACTAAAGAATGGATCTGAAAAGAGAGTAGGTAAAACATAGACAGCAGCATCCACATAACTGTTGCCTTAAGAAAGAGGTCCTGAAAGAAACAAATGATTATGTACATGAGATACAAAATATAAATACTTTCGGTCTTATAAAAATTGCTGCAAAATTAAAAACAAAGCCATGAAATTAAGTCAATCCTGGGTGTGATATAAGCACTTAGAAGATTAAAAATAAGTTGACACACATAATGAAAGTCAGAAGTTAAGTTAAAAGCTGTTGAAAAAAGGTATAAAAAGCTAAAATAGCAACAGCTAACTCTGAACATTGTAGAGATGACTGTATTGCTGTGTAGGACAACTTCCAGGTATTATCATGAGAGTCCTTGTAATCAATCGCTCCTCCAGTTCGCCCTCCATCTGAAAAACAGTAAAAGCTTGCAAAAGCAGAGAAAACTAAAGCAATGGATGAACAGGAAAAGAAGAAGTCATTAAACACGCAAGCCGAGGATCTTTAGGCAAATGATATACACTACAGCCCACATAGTCAGTTAAAGCACACTGAAGAGATAAATTATTCTGAAAATAAAATTGAAAATCAGATTTCGGAATAGGAAGAACAATATTAATCAAATCCGTCCAATTTCTGCGACAGGCTTAAGTAGGTCCCAAGGTTATTAATTCAGCAACTGCCTGGATAAATGACAAAACATTTAGGGATGGGGTCTTTTTGTCTTCTAATACACTCAACACTCCCATAGGCAGCTTACTAGTAGAAAACATCAAAAGAGTTAGCTGACAGTCTCTACAAGAAATACAATCCACAAACTGAATACTCAAAATATCATTAATCATCTCAACTGTAGCTGCAGAAGGAATCAAATTTTTGGGGTGTTTTCCTTTGGTCAATAAATCAAATAAAGGACTAAGTATACATACCAGCAAAGAAGAATACAGATGACTCCAAGTAAGGGTCCCCAGCAACTGCCATAAATTAATTAGCAAAATACCTTTGTGTACAGTTAAACAAAGAAAAACCAGAGCAAGAAAAGATTGCAACATTTCATGCAGTTGTATTTTTTTTGGAGCAATTTGCAATCCATAATAATTTTGTATTTCTGAAAGCCAATTAAGTTGTATCATTGGAGCTCCAATTAAAATATCATTCATATAATGATTTACCAAAGCCAATGGATAACGTTTACAAAAAGGATTCAATTCTGCAACATAAATCTGACACAAAGAAGGACTAAGTAAGTGTGTAAATCAACCAATGAAATAACTTTGGACATTTTGCTTTGGGTTTCGACTCTTGATGGAAAGGGCTGCAGGAGGCTGCAGACATACGCCCCTCCTGGATTTCGACATTCCCTTTTAAAATGACCAGGTGTATCATAGTTGTAACACTTTCCTTGAGGCTTGCTGCCTTGCGATAAAGCAGCCGCCAGTAAATTAGTTTGGCAAGAGGCTCTTTCTATATCTTGACACACTTTAATCATATCTACCAAATCAGGATTCTTTCCAAGACCAATAATTGCTCTTTGGCATTCGGAAGTAGCGTTTTCTTTTGCTAATTTCATCAACAACTCCATCTGAGCCTCAGGATTTTCTATCTGTCATCTTAAAGCATCATGCTATCTGTTAATAAAATCAGGATACGGCTCAGTAGCCTTCTGCCTGATATTAGAGAAGGCTTGCTGAGGCTTGCCAGAAACAGGCACAGTAAAAACAAACTCTTCCTGATCGGGGAGGGGAGGGGAGGGGGATAGAGAAAATGGCAGGCACAATGAAGACAAACTGTTCCTGATCAGGGGGCAGAGTGGGATAGAGGAAAAACAATCCTTTAAGCTAATTGCTTCATGATCTTGTGAAATCAAATTAGGTGAACAGACAGAAAACATATCTTCTATATCCCCCCCCCTCTTTTGCTAATTGTTTCTCTAAAATTTGCCTCATGGGGGTGAACAATGGCTGTGGAGAAGCAGAAGAATTAACCTCTCCACGAGGAGCTAAAAGTCCAAATGAAGATGATTTCAGGGGAATAATTTTTACTTGATCATAATCAGGCAGAGGTTTTGTGGTCAATTGTTGTCCTGCCAAAACTTTAGAGCCAAATTTTTCCACTGCATGACGGTACTGAGACCATAGATGTAATATCTTTACTTGAGCCGGGATTTAAGATGTAAAATTTTCCCTATCCTTGTCCAGTTACATAAACGAAGTGTTCCTCGTTCTGGATACCAATAGCAATAGCAATAGCAATAGCAGTAGACTTATATACCGCTTCATAGGCCTTTCAGGCCTCTCTAAGCGGTTTACAGAGAGTCAGCATATTGCCCCCAACAATCTGGGTCCTCATTTTACCCACCTCGGAAGGATGGAAGGTTGAGTCAACCCTGAGCCGGTGAGATTTGAACCGCTGACCTGCTGATCTAGCAGTAGCCTGCAGTGCTGCATTTAACCACTGCGCCACCTTGGCTCTTAAGCTACCAGAAACATTGTTTCCCTATCTCTTCTACCAGCTTCCTTATGCCTGCCTCAGGTGCTGTAACACCTGATTTCTGTAACAAAAATCTAAGTTCTTTTACGTGTTGTTGCTGGTATAGAGACAGACTGCAACCCATACTTACATTTGAGGGGTCCCGTAGGATGAAAGTGCACTTTGGGGTCTTTTCCAGATGGAAGATAATTATGTTGGCTGTTGCTTCCCTGGAGAATGTCCCCATCCCTGTTTGGGTGCCAGATCTGTCTGTCTGCCTCTGCAGAGTTTATTTCGCTTTTATACAGTTTCAACAGGCAAAGCAAGAGCATAGGTAGCAATAGCATCTTATTGGCTTATTCTCCTTGTCAATCTCTAAGACCATCCCAGCCAGGTAAAATCTCATATAACTCCCTGGTAGTGCCTGGTTCAACTAATTGGGTGAGCTCATAGATAGTCGTGGTAATCGGTTACTAAGGTGCATGGCAGTTTGCTGCTCTACACTGTGTCTAGTTCAGGTGTGCAATGCTTTATAACCATAATGGTGAACCTATGGCACGCCTGAAGTGGCACATGGAGCCAAGTCACCTGACATGCGCGGCGTCGCCCGTTCCTCTTCTGTGTTTCTGGCGCGAATGTGCATATGATGATCAGCTGGTCTTTGTGCGTGTGGTAGTGCCAGAAACTGGAAGAGCTGGTCTTCCATTTTCTGGCATGAGCATGTGTGCCGGATAGCTGATTGTTGTGTGCACATGTGTGCCAGAAACTGGAAGACTAGCTTGCTAGTGCACATGTGCGTACTTGAAACTGGAAGTTCATTTTCTAGCCCATGCATGCCTCCTAGGGCAGATTGGTAGCAAATTTTTTTTCAGCAGTTCTAATTATCCGTTGAAGTCTGTGTTTGTCTTGTTTGGTTGCAGAGCCAAACCAGACAGTTATAGAGGTGCAGATGACACACTCAATAATTCCTCTGTAGAAGAGAATCAGTAGCTCCTTGGGCAGTCTGAGCTTTCTGATTTGGCGCAGAAAGAACATTCTTTGTTGTGCTTTTGGGGGGATGTTTTTGATGTTACGTGTCCATTTTGATATAAGCTAGAACCTAGAAATGTGAAGGTCTGTACTGTTGAAACTGTGTTGTCTAGTATTGTAAGAGGTGATAGTATGGGAGGGTTTCTTCTAAAGTCCACCGCCATTTCTACGGTTTGGAAATGTTTAGTTCAAGATTGTTCTGGTCACACCACAAGGCTAATTGTTCAATCTCCTGTCTGTATGCAGATTTGTTGTTGTCTCAAATGAGACCAATCACTGTTGTATCATTTGCAAACTTCAGTACTTTAATAGAGGGATTATTTGAGATGCAGTCATTGGTATATAGAAAGAAGTGAAGTGGAGAGAGCACACAGTCCTGTGGGGACTGCTAATTGTATAGGTATCTGAAGTGATTTTGCCTAGCTTCACCTGCTGTTTCTTGTTTGTTAAGAAGCTTATGATCCAATTAAAAGTGTGGTCAGGTACTGCTAGCTGATTTAATTAGTTAGAAGAATAACTGGAATGATGGTGTTGAATGCTGAGTATTGAATGCATTTAGCAATAAAGCAAACATCTTAATTATATCTAACCTCTCCAAAGCCTATCTATTTCTATGTCACTTGAATAATAGTGTTTATGGGTGCCACCAATTTTTGTAACTTAAGCTCCTGCAGAAAATAGGTTATGACAAAAGACACAAACACACCTGCAAATCCTTGGAGCTACAATAATATGGGAACAGTTCAATTTCTCCTTTTTTAAAAAAAAAGAACTTTCCATGAAATTAAAGACTTCAATCCAATACAAATATGATTAAATAAATAAATAAATAATTATTTAATTTTGTATTTAAGATTTATTTTTTTTAAAAAGAAAAAAAGTTAAAAAATCTTATTGAGCAGTAAAAACTGCCACCTAGTTCTTTTAACTCTCACAAATATAGTCCGGGAGGCTGCATGACCACAGTAGCCAGGAAGAGGCTCATCTGCCTGGCTGAGAAGTTGCATGGCCACTAACTGGGAGGATGCTCATTTCCCCCCCCCCCCCAGGAATCTGCATGGCTGCGCTGGCTGGGAGAATGTTTTCCCCCCTTACCTGCTCACCTGCCTGGGGTCAGAAGCGAGGATTCCCTGTGGGACAGAAGTTTTGTCTAGAAGGAAAAGCATACAGAAACCAGTTTGATCATAGAGCCGAGGTGGCGCAGTGGGTAGAGTGCAGTACTGCAGGCCACTTCAGCTGACTGTTATCTGCAGTTCGGCGGTTCAAATCTCACCGGCTCAGGGTTGACTCAGCCTTCCATCCTTCCGAGGTGGGTAAAATGAGAACCCGGATTGTTGTTGGGGGCAATATGCTGACTCTGTAAACCGCTTAGAGAGGGCTGAAAGCCCTATGAAGCGGTATATAAGTCTAACTGCTATTGCTATTGCTATAAGGTATCTAAATGTTATATGCCATATTTTCCACAACTAGAAATATTTAAATTGCATACTTGTAGCATAAGTACATAAGTAGATCGCTTTTATTATTTAGTACAGTGGGTCTCAACCTTCCTAATGCTGTGACTCTTTAATACAGTTCCTCATGTTGTGGTGACCCCCAACCATAAAATTATTTTATGTTTTCCGTATTTTTTTTGAAAATATGTGTTTTCCAATAATCTTAGGTGACCACTGTGAAAGGGTTATTCGACCCCCAAAGGGGTCCTGACCCACAGGTTGAGAACTACTGATTTAGTAGAAACAAATTCTATTAACAAAGGAATAAGAAGGAGATGGGAAATTTGGAGGAGATGAAATTGCTGTTTATTAGCCATAGAAGTACCTTAGAATTAAGAATGAAAATAAAAATATTGGATCCTGTTTCCACACAATTACTTTATACTGTATTTTCCAATTATTTAAATAAGCTCATGTGATTACTTTTCATACAAACTGTTCGTGTTGACTATTTTGATAGGCTCTCTGAATTTGAAAAAAGGGTCATCTGAGAAGAGTGGATTTGCAGTATTAAAAAAGAAGACAGAGAATAGTGATTTAACGACAGATCTATATGCTCTACCAATTATCTGAGGCCTGCAGTCCTCATTTGTACCACTCAGAGGACCAATGTATGCCTGTACATACCTCGCTAGTTGCTTGGCAATTTATTTACTCCATCTGTATTTATATATTCTTCAAAATATGTTTAAACTTTTTAAAAAATGGGAAGCTGACTTGTCACAATGCAAAACACCAGAAAAATGATTTATTTCTTTATTTATATTCCATCATTATTGGTATGAGAAATTCAAAGCAGAAAACATTTCAAATATCCCTCCTATTTTCCCCACCAGAGTCCTGTGAGATAGGCTGGACTGGAGAATGACTGACCCAAGATCAGCCAGTCAGTTGTTAACTCACTGAGCCATTTGTGAACTTTGTAAAAAAAGAGAGCTATCTGCAGCCAGTGTTTTGTTCAGAAGTGCATCCACATGTCTTGAAAAAGCAGAAAAATTGTAAGTGTAGGACTGTTTTGCTTTGCATTGCATTGGTGGACAGGGATGCATTTGTCTGCAATTCTTTAAACAAAATATAGCCTTTTCTGGGGCAGAAAGGCAGCTGCATAATCCTAGGAAACTGCATAATCCCAGGGGAAAATGCAGCTGCCTTAAATAATTGCACAGTTGTAGCATTCCTTTGTGCTCTCCAAAATATATATTTTTGCATTTGAATCCAAAATGCAGTGGTACGGTACAAGAGGGCAAGTAAGAATACACAATTAAGAAATGTTCTTTGAAATAGGTGCTTTGTAAACTTATCTGTGGCAAGTCTTCCCAGCCACTGTTTTTCAAAAGCATTCACAACAATAAATATGCATCGGAATCCAAATAAAACTTTAGATTACATTTATGGCTGCTTATTTTGTTTCTACTACTAGTATAGAAACG
Organism: Thamnophis sirtalis; assembly: GCF_051295495.1. Lineage (NCBI taxonomy): Eukaryota > Metazoa > Chordata > Lepidosauria > Squamata > Natricidae > Thamnophis > Thamnophis sirtalis. The sequence continues at coordinate 53,208,017 of NW_028261384.1, forward strand.
AGTGAGAAATCATTATAATTATTCCTGGTGTGTGTGTAAAAGGCAGCACTGATCACTGATCATAACAGCACAAGAACAGGCACTAAGCACCAGATCCATAGAAGCAGGGATTTACCACACTAGATAGAACCCAAGGGGTTGATTAGTGTCTCTCAGCTGAAAGATATATGGACTTTAACTCCCACAATTCTCCAGCCAGCCATCAAGGCGTTTCCACAGAAGATTGTGGAGAATAATAGAGCTAAGAATCAGTGGGAGTTCTGTATCAAGAAGGACAGGCAGGCATTAGATAATCAACCAGATACTGTAGTAGTAGACAAATTAATAGACCAAGACCAGAAGAGCTCTGGAGGCCAGGCAAGCAGGGCGAGGCAAGACACTCCTCGATGTGAGTGAGTTGCCATGCCTATCCATTCACATGACCACTCACCTACACCCACCACCCACACCCACCCAGTCCCATGACCACCAAGCCACACCCACAGAACCAGTAGTAAAAAAAATTGAATCCCACCACTGCTTATAAACCAAAACTTGTAAAAACAAACAAGCCAAGCTTCTGTAGTTTACAAAATGCTACATTCTTATATTAATATAAGGAGGAACAGGTTGAATAGGCTACATGTATCAGTACATATTTCATTTACATTTTTTGTCAATATCCCACAACTCTGTTTTCTTTTATTATTTTTTTTTATTATAGTAAAATATTTAATGTTTGTGTTACAACATCTTAAGTATAAAACAACTCATTGTACACAAGATTGATCTGATAGAGTTACATCTACATACACACATGCACTTAAATACAAAAACAAAATAGGATATATTTTTTACATTGTAAGGCAGGTAGAAAAGCAATACAGGAAGTACACAGGTGAAACAAAATTAAGAGGAAATGTCCAAAGTGAGATAGAATTACTTCTAGAATATTCCTTGTCTGTGACAAGATGAGAAAAGATGAAACAAAATTAATAGCCTACATTAGTATTCACTACCTTGAATATGTTGCACTTTAGCTTCCAGAACTTCCAACCACTTTGAATGGTGATTGATATAAGAAGATAAGCTCAAATCAAGCATAAGCTCTGGAAGCTATGTGAATGCAATATATACAGCTTTTCTGACCATATTATTGACATTAACTATTTCCAGGATGTTTTTTCCATTTGTAATGTCTACTAGGGTGGTTTTCTTTGAAATATTAGCCAGGCTCAACCTTGATTAACATCAAAGCCTAGATAAGTTTGCTCAAATATCCTTGTTGATATCTAGTTAATAATGTATGAATCCCTTAATGAGCAACAATGTATTTTGAAATGAAGTAGCCATTACTAATGTTGATCTTATCAAATCGTACCAAATCAGTATATCTACTCTACCCAACAATTTCATACAGGAATTCAATTTTAGAAATTAATTAAGAACAACTTCAATTTTATTTACCAAAGATTGCTTTCACTGGTTTCAGAAATCAAAGTACTAAAATTTTAATGTACAGATAGTGCTTGATTTATCACAGGTCATTTAAGTTTCATAAAGGGTCCCTAAAGTATTTCCAGCTGCCTTAAAGTGTTGTGCCACTCCCCATGGCCCTATATCATAATATGGGTGCTTCGAAGCATGTTTGCACTTACAACCAGTTGCCAACCATCTCACCATCATGTAATCACCATTTGTAATCTTCTCTGAGGGTTTCCTCAGAGAAGAGAAAATTGCAAGGGGCTGCTGCCTACTGAGAGGGCTTGCTCTAGTCTTTAGAGGCTGGCTGAAAGAGTTGTCTATTGGAGGAATCTCAGTTCTGTCTCTCTGTCCCACCCATAACTGAGTTTTTAGCCCAAAAAAAGATGTTTTTTCCCTTCTGGCCACTATGGTGAAATCCTGCGATGGACTTCAGGAAGAGAGTTAAAATCCTAAAGATTTGGCTCCATTCTTGCAGCCAAACAAGGATCTTCTCCCCCATGGATCCTCCTCCCAGGATCTTTCCCTGAGAGGCACTTCATGCTTCCTACCTGGGACTCTGCCCTCTTAACTACCCAAAAGATTGCTTAACAACCAGAACTGGGAGTGCCAGGATTAGAGTCAATGAGCAAAGCAGCTAAGAGCCGAGGTGGCGCAGTGGGTAGAGTGCAGTACTGCAGGCCACTTCAGCTGACTGCTAGTTCAGCAGTTCAGTGGTTCAAATCTCACTGGCTCAGGGTTGACTCAGCCTTCCATCCTTCCGAGGTGGGTAAAATGAGGACCCAGATTGTTGTTGGGGGCAATATGCTGACTCTGTAAACCGCTTAGAGAGGCCCGAAAGGCCTATGAAGCGGTATATAAGTCTACTGCTATTGCTATTGCTATGTGAGCACCTCGCTTAATGACCACTTTGCTCAATGCCTGGGATTTTTAACCAAATTTTGGTCACATTTGTATTTCCCAAATGTCATTATATAAACAGCAGCCAGGCCAGACTATTATTTGTTTTTTTATTCCTTAACCAAATCAGATAAGCAAAAGAATACTGCATTATATTCTATTGCGGCATAATAGTGTTATAGATTTTAAATCACATCCTCAGAAGTGGCAGTAAAATGAATATGCTCTGGATGAAGAACCACATTAATAGGTTCAGTGCTCTGGAGTCATTCTGTCATTACTTACAGCTGTTTTTTCCTCTGTCCTCTCTGCCTTCGATCAACTGTTCTGCATCAATGGGCAATGAATAAATACTTCCTTCTGTTCTGTATCACAATTGCACTTTTTTATCACCATTAGTCTAATTCTGTTTTTGTTTATTTCAGGCTACAAATACTTCTGATAATTAAATTCCACATTAAAATATTTATTCTCTGTTATTCCCAAATTTGTATATGAATCAAGTAGGAAGATAGTACTTTCAAATTAGTTGAATTTACAGAGCCTAACTCTGTGTTAAAGGACTCTGATATTTTTAATGTCCTGAAATTCCCAGCTGGGAAATTTGTTTTGCTTTGGCCTTTCAAGCCAAATAAATATTTGTTAAAAGTTCTGAACAAGATTTGAGGTCATAGGAAGAGATCCCATGGCAACATCTTACTGTGTCTCACAAATACTAAAGTCTATACTAGTCTCAACAGCCTTCTATACTTGGAATTCTCCATGGTTCTTAATAAACACTGGAAATTACTAGTCTGAAATTCAATTCCTCTGGATGATTATATTGTCATTTCTTTCAGCAATGTAGTCGGAAAGCTAGGCATACTTTTTTACATTGTCACATATTACTAAGTTCATGCATAGGGCTGAGTTGTAATGTGATTTACTTAACTTGGGAGATAGAGTATTATTTGAACTTTGCTACCATGGTTGCTAAACCAAGGTTCATGTTTAACTCCTGTCTATGATCCAGACTTTCAGGGCGCCAGATGAACTGAACCTATCTTTCAAACAAGCAAAGAAAACCTGTTTAACTATTACTTGCCATTAAATGTGCACATGACAGAGTTATAGAATATAGAGCACAAATTAAAAATCCAAATGTGAAACTCTTTAAGTCCCAATACTAAATGCTTTTCACACAGCCACCCTGATTTTACATCTCAGTTCCTGATTGCTGGTTTCCCATTATCAAAAACTGATTTGTGAAATCCTGATCAATTCATGTAAAACAGAAAAACTGGGTACTTGCTTTGAGGAAACCCACCTCTTTGACACTATTAACAAAACATATACCGACACAAATACCCATCATGATTTCCTTCCAGGGTAAGAAATATTATTACCGAATGAGAAAAGGAATAAGAGCACAAAAATTAAAAGCATAATAGAAGCATGCAGTGTAAAGTTTACTCTATGCCAAACTATTTAAAAAAACCTTTCCTTACTTTTCTGTCCCCTTGCAAATCATCCTTGCTTCCATTAAATCCATATATCACTTCATATAGTGTCTTTGTTAAACTTCTCACCTCTCTAAAGAAGCTGAAAGAAACATTTTGTATGAGAACTGAAACATCTTCAAAGAAAAACCGGAAAGCCCAGTTGCCTCTTTGGGATTCTCACTTCCCTATTTCTAGGATCTCATCAACCCCAGCCAGTTACAAATTTCTTAGATTTCTTCTTGTCATATTTTTCCGTCCTTCACATTTTACAGTTCTGTTCTCATTCGTTCTTTTTATATGACCAAACTACTACAAAGTGTTTCTTATATATGGGTCATTAACTTTTGTTTATATTTTTTCACTCTGGAAATCCAACTTATACATAGCATATACATAGCAAAGTAATCAGAAGCACAATATTATATACATTGCTTCTTTTGACAAATATTCACTACTTACAAAGATTGCATATTATTCACATTTTGTCAATAACTGCATATCTTAAGATTTTGCAATTTCTCCATATTTTGTAATTATTTATCAGAATGCATGAATTAATCTCATAAACTGAGTGCATTTTTTCAATTTATGAATAACTTGGACTTGTTTACTTCCCTGTCAAATATAAGTGCCTTGGTCTTGAAAGTATGCATTTTTATAACTATACTGCACATTGCATCAGGCAACGTGTTTTGCAAATCATTTGGATTCTGAGCCACAATATAGTATCATCTACAAATAAAACAACACATACAGTATATTTTACAGCCCAACCAACTCATCTCTAATGTTATCATAATATTCTTTAGACGATAATAATACTAGTAGTTCAGGTAGTCATTGTTTAAGCCTAATTGGGATTGTCAATTCCATATCTAAATGAAGTGGTTGTTAAGTAAAAATCATGATGGTCCTGGTTAGTGACAGCAGTTTTGATAGTCCCACAACAAATGATTGTTAAGCAAATCACCATGGTCATTAAATGAGACATCCCATGATGTATTGGACTGTTGTCCTCATCAGAAACATCCCAACAAAGACCAATTTGGTCTAGTGATTAAAGCATCAGGCTAGAAAGCAAGAAGTCATGAGTTCAAGTCCTGTCTTAGCCATCAAAGGGCTACTTACTCTCAATCCAGCTCGCCTCACAGGATTATTGTAGTGGGGTTAATAGGATGAGGAAGGTATGTTAGATATGTTCGCCACCTTGAATTATTTGTAAAAATAATAAAAGCAGAATACAAATAAGTAAGAGGCTTTATGACTTATCAAGAAAACACTTAGAATACAGACTTTACAAATGGCAAGAGATATTGGACGACACTATCTCTGGAAGGATACAGGATGATGAAATGAAATGTCACAATAAATTTTAGTTAAATGTAGTTAAATTTGTAGCTGCTCCGGCCCTGTGGAATGATCTCCCCGCAGAGATCCGGACCCTTCTCACTCTCTCGGCTTTCCGTAAGGCCACTAAAATCTGGCTGTTCCGGCAGGCCTGGGGCTGTTGACCCCAAAATATGGTTCCAGCCCCACTTGGAATGGAGTGCATGGTGTGTTTTCAAATCTATCTTTTCTTTCCTTCTATTCTTTTTGATTTGTATTGTTAGCCGCCCGGAGTCCCACGGGATTGGGCGGCATACAAATGCTATTAAACTTTGAAACTTTGAAATTTTGAGTGCTATGTATATCGTAATAATAGTCAAATAAATGATTAATAATGATAACAAAGCACTTATATATACTAGATTGATAATATGAAATTTTATACAATACTGTAAGTGAGGATTATGGAGATGATGTTGAAAAGCCTTTTTATAAAAGATAAACAATTTTATATAGAATAGAATATAAAAATGTAATATCATTGGATGATTTCAGGATAATGTAATAAAATGTCATAATATAAATTTACTTTACATTTAATATGCCTTATGTTGAAAGGATGTAATAATAGCTAGGCTTAATGGATGTTTAATAATTATATCAATTTGTATACATGTATATTAGATTGATGATACTAATAATGGGGAAAAACATGGAATTGAAAATTATTAGAGAATGTTATCAATGCTAAAATAATAGAATGACTTAGAATAGGAGGAAGCATAATATCAATGTATACAAAGATATCTTGATTGTCAACATGTGAATTTTGATAAAATTCAAGTGATGACTATGGAAAGGACACAGAAAGATCTTGTAACCAATCTACACACTGTGTGTAGTTGAAGAGGCTTTTATGTTATATGTGTTGTGTGTGTCTGAAAATAAAAATTTTATTAAAAAAGAAAAAGAAAAATGTAAGCAGGCTGGTGTGTAAGAGCTACAGGCCAGATCTATGGGAGGGCAAATGCTACTGAATGCAGTGGGCAGACAGATATCATCGGTTGGTGCTATGGAATGTGAGCAGATGGTTGCAGTGGAGTATGAGATCCCCATGTTGCCCCCAGGCCCATTGGGAGGAAAAACGGTGGGAGCAGGAGCAACTTCAGTTTTCTGCTACCTTCTGGATTGACTTTGTTTGTGGGATGCCAGCAGAGAATGTTGCAAATGCCAATCATATGACTATAGGACATTGCAACTGCCATAATTGAAAACTGGTTGCCTGAATCATGATCACTTGACTGTGGGGATACTATAATGGCCTGCAACTTTGAGACCAATCACAAGTCTTCGTTCACCACTGTCATAAATTTTAATGGTCATTGAACAAGTGATCATAACCCAAGGATTACTTGTACTTCTTTACATAATAATATTGATCATTATCATCATTTGCAACATTGGGCAAGTTTCTTAAAGCTGGTATGAAAGAACCCCATGCTTTGTTTCTTCAACCAAGTCTTGACAGTCCTTCCTAACTTTTCATTTGGATCAAATAAATTTCTATGAATGTATTGGGATAAGGTGGAAATCACATAGTGCCAAGTAGAAACTATATGGTGAAATCCATCTTTGCAACTGCCTCTTACGTGACTCAGGAGGTGTGAGGCCTAACATTGTCATATTGTATGTTGCTTTTGAACTCTACTCAATTGTTTCAAAATTTCAAGTGTTAACATGCAGCATTCTGAACTGAGTGTGGAGCCAGGTTCAAAGAAATCAAATAGCATTACTCACTTCCCCCCAAAAAAGTTTTCCTGACTTTTTAAATTTTTTGCTTTACCAGTGAAGTTTGTGATGATATTGCATGGACTGTCCCTTTGTTTCTGGGTCATAATGATGCACCCATGTTTCATCAGCTGTCACAGTACTGGGAAAAATTTCTTATTCATTCTTTTAGCATTCTTTTAACAAGTACTTGCAAATTTCAACACCTAACATATCTTTGCAGGTGAGGATCCCATCTTGCATAAAGTTTCTGATACTGAAGAAGATCAATAGGATACCTACACATTCGTATGAAAAGGGCAGCACCCTTTGAACAATCTATTGATTGTCCTTAATTAGTTCATTAGATAGTTCATTAGTTCATTGGATCCCTCCATTTTAAATAACTATCGTCCAGTCTCTAACCTCCCCTTTGTCAGGAAGGTTGTTGAGAAAGTGGTGGCCTCCCAGCTCCGACGGTCCTTGGATGAAACCGATTATCTAGACTCCTTTCAGTCTGGATTCAGGCCTGGCTACAGCACGGAAACTGCTTTGGTCGCACTGACCGATGATCTCTGGAGAGCCAGGGACGGGGGTCATGCCTCTGTCCTAGTGCTCCTTGACCTCTCAGCGGCCTTTGATACCATCGACCATGGTATCCTTCTGCAACGGTTGCGAGAGGTGGGGGTGGGAGGCACCGTTCTTTGGTGGTTCTCCTACCTCTCGGACAGGTCACAGTTGGTGTTGGTTGGAGGGCAGAGGTCGACCCCTAGGCCCCTTAAGTATGGGGTGCCGCAGGGTTCGGTCCTGTCCCCCCTCCTGTTTAACATCTACATGAAGCCGCTGGGTGAGATCATTCGACGGCACGGGATAAAATATCACTAGTATGCGGACGATACACAGTTGTATCTGTCCGCCCCGTGCCAACTCAGTGAAGCGGTTGACATGATGTGTCAGTGCCTGGAGGCTGTTAGGGTCTGGATGGGGGTAGACAAGCTTGCACTCAATCCAGACAAGACCGAGTGGCTTGTGTTTTTTCCTCCCAATAATTGGCCATGTATTCCATCTCTCAGGCTGGGGGATGAAATTATACGCCCCTCAGACAGGCTTTGCAATTTGGGAGTCCTCCTGGACCCACAGCTGACTTTAGAACATTATTTGTCGGCTGTGACCAGGGGGGCATTTGCCCAGGTTCGTCTGGTGCGCCAATTGCGTCCCTACCTGAACCGGGAGGCTCTCGTAACAGTCACTCACGCCCTTGTGACCTCAAGACTGGACTACTGCAATGCGCTCTACATGGGGCAGCCCTTGAAGAGCATTCGGAGACTTCAGCTTGTCCAGAATGCAGCCGCGCGAGCGATTGTGGGTGCACCTCGGTATACCCACGTTACACCTATCCTCCGCAAGCTGCACTGGCTGCCTATTGGTCTCCAGATACGCTTCAAGGTGCTAGTCGTCACTTATAAAGCCCTTCATGGTATTGGACCTGGGTACTTGAGAGACCATCTGATGCCACTTACCTCCCAAAGACCTATTAGATCCCACAAACTAGGCCTCCTCCGAATTCCATCCGCCGGCCAATGCCGTTTGTCGACCACCCGGAGGAGGGCCTTCTCTGTGGCTGCTCCGGCCCTCTGGAACGACCTCCCCGTGGAGATCTGGACCCTCACCACCCTTCAGGCTTTCCGCAAAGCCGTCAATATGGCTGTTCCGACAGGCCTGGGGCTGATGAGTTCCCACCCCCTCTCGAATTTGTGTGGCTGTTGGTTGCTTTTAAATTGTTTTTGTATTTTGTTTGTTTGCCTTTTGTTTTTGTCTGTATTATCCCTTTCCCCTTTGGTTTGTTAGCCGCCCTGAGTCCCTTCGGGAATAGGGCGGCATACAAGTGCAATAAACCTTATAACCTTAGTCTTTCTTAGTTGAAACTTTTTGGTTGCTATCACAGCTTATCCACTTTGTTCTTGATCACACAAATAAACTTCCTGCTTCATCATCTTTATATATTTTGATACAGAACTTATGTCAACATAGTAATAAGTGAAAACCACTTGCAGTTGACAATGTACTCTATATAAATGAAGCCCTTCAATCAAGAATAAAATCATGGTTCATAATCAAACACTTTTTTGGTGCTCATTTCACAAACTACCGCAATATAGTACAGCTTTCTGCTAACTGAAATGAAATAATAGGTGCTAAAGAACATGACAGAGTTTCTTTTGTATCAGTACTGCCATCTGTTGGAAATTTATAACATTGGTGATATTTATGAGATTGCAGATCCTGGCTAATTGAAGAATAATCACTTGCTCCTACTTTAGGTAGTTGAAAAAAAAGAAGTAATACACAAGACAAGGAGAAGGGGTGATTGAAGAAAAGAGGTTGAAAATACACTAATTTTGTTCACTAAAGCTATTAATTGATTGGATATTGGTATGAAATATCACAACCCTTCCTTTAATTAGTAGTTAGTCATTTGGAAAAAGTAACCTATTAAGGAATGTAGAAAAGGATTAATGTTTCTGAAGAGTCAAAATATTTTCTCCCTGAAAAAATAAAAAAAAAGTATACATATGTTGGTCTCAATGCTGCATTAAGAGTTGAGGCTCGGGGCAGAGCAGATGTTGTGCAATATTGCTTTTTATTTAGATTAAAACTCAATAAAAATTACTTGATTACACAAACAAAAAAAAATCACATCTTTTATGAAGTCTATCTCTTTTTAGATCAGAAAGTGTCAGAAAGTGTTAGAAATTTAGTAAAATTGGGGAGTGTAATACATTACGTTTAACACCATCTCAGGTTTTCATTGATTTCTATTAAGTTTGAAATTCAGCTACACAAATATTTTCATTGATTTCTATTAAATATGAAATTCAGCTACACAAATATTTTTCTCCTAGGTAACTAACCCTAGTTTTACCTAAATTGACTAAATTGCTAGTGATTAGTGAAGAATATGTATTTGCAGATTTGCTGTGTTTTTCTTTGTAGGATGCACGTCAGAAATTCCGTTCAGTTCTGGTGGAAGCTACAATAAAACTAGATGAACTTGTGAAGAAGATTGGAAAATCTGTAGAAGATTCAAAGCCTTATTGGGAAGCCCGAAGGGTTGCCAGGCAGGTAAGAATACAATTGAAAAAGTGTGCAATACAATTTTAGTTAATAGAAGCACAATAAAACCACAATGGTATTGTTTATAACACATGATCTGCATGCTATGATGGGTATTTCAACTGTGTGCTTCCTATGAGATAATGACCTTTTTCTCCTTCCAAGTGTGATGAATACCATCCATACAAATCTTATCTATTAAAAGGATTGTTTGTTCGTTTTCTCACTATCTACTACTAATGATCTCGGAAAAATTTCTAGTAATCCATTTATACTTCTTCATTTCAGTTATTGTAAATGCATCACAATAGAATCAATTATTAGTCTTAGAATTTCTCTTTTTCTTCAATTATGACTTATAGAAAGCTGTACTCAGTGGTGAGCTGCTGCCGGTTTGGACTGGTTCGCCTGAACTGGTAGTTCTGAGCACTGTTTGGCTCTACCCACCCACCCTGATGCTATCTCACTTTCTGGCTCACTCGCCCTGCCCTGCATCCAAGCCGATTTGCACGCCTCTCCTATTCCACTAACCGTGGCTAACCTAGCAGGTATACAGGAAGCCACCCCCATCGAAAAAGCATTGTTTTAGGTATGGTATGCAAGTGTGGAAGGAGCGTGCGTGCTGATATTTTCAGTGAACCAGTTGTTAAAGTATGTGCAGCCCACCTCTGGCTATATTGTAGATTTTTCCTTCTCTAAACAAAAGGAAAAAATAATGGTGATATCACCTAGATGATTCTTTTTCATACAGTGGAATTGAATAAGTTCACCTAACTTGTGATAGACAGTCTGAAAATACTGCAGCCTTCCAATTGAACTGACAAAAAACTGAATTGGCACAGACTGAACATTAACCTTCAAAGTAAGCATATTATTGACTTATTTTTGAAGATTTTTCTAAAAAGCTACTTCCTGGATCTGCTTCTAAAATAAATTAGAAATACTGACTAATATAGTTGTCAATTATTGATTTACTATGCTCTGTATTTGCTATTTATTTTAGAACAATGTTTCTGCAGTCTCCACAGAAGGGAGAAAGTGTGATCTTTTCTCTACTTTATCTCGCCAAAGCTAAAGTCTAATACATTGAGGGCCACATCAGGGCTGTGGTTGACCTTGGGAGACCAGCAAGTCATGGCCAACTGGGTGGGTGTGGCTGACTAGGTGGGAGTAGACATCTTGACCCCATTGCCCAAACTGCTGGCATGTTTCTTCTTTGAATTGGATAGACTGGGCTGAAGCCACACTGGCCCAATGTTTTCTCTTCGCATTGGGTAGATCAGGCTGAAGCAATGCAGGTAGATAGAGCCAAAGCGATGTGGGTAGACTGGGCCAAAACATTATGGGCCAACCACATCACAGGCTGGATCTTGCCGTGGGCCTTGTGTTTGACACCCCTGGTCTAATCCATATTGTCTATTCTCTTTCAGCTGTTTTGACCTCGTTGCCCTTTTCATAAGTTGCAAGAATGCATGGTGGTCCATTAAGAATTAATTTGCTCATTTGTTCAGTTGTGCTCATTTCTGAATTAAGGGACCTACTCAGTCACACATGCTCTGTGTTCAACAACTGCAATGTGCTTTACATGCGGCTCATTTTGAAGAGTATCCAGAAACTTTAGCTGGTACAGAATTCACCAGCATAAGGAGTTATATGTTTCTGGTAGAGCACACATTGCATCTAGACTGTGCAGGTTGCATTTCTTTCTGGATCCAATTCAAGATTTTGCCGTTGCTCTTTAAAGCCCTATGTAGCATGAGAATGGGCTATTTGAGGAACCACCTTTTCCTGGTTTCATCTGTTTGTCCCATTAGATTTAACAAATGGACATGTTATGGGTTCTGTCATCTAGGAAGCTACATGTGGTGGGCTGTAGATGACAGGCCTTTTCTGCTATGGTCCCTGCACTGTAAAATTTTCTCCCTCCACCACCAGGTAAGGATGGCTTCATTGCTTCTAAGTTTCCAAAGTTCCCTGGTTATGTCATCAGGTATGGGAGATGAGTGAAATATTGAAGTGGCTCAATTACTATTAACTTCCTTCCATCTATTATTCCTGTTTTACTTTTTTTAATTAAAAAAAAATAAAATATTTTCAGTACTTATTAACAGTAATGATTTAAGATTTTTTAAAGTTTTATTATAGATCGCCCAGAGTCACTTGTAAGAGGAGCGACTATATAAATTAGATAAATAAATAAACAGGTCTGAGTGTTATCTAGTATTACAACAAACTTTTAATGACCACTTGTAATACAAATAAAAACTAGAAGGGATGCAATGATATCACAAATGATTGTTTTGTCAGGACTCAAATAGTATTTCATATATAGCAATGAAATGAGTCTGGAATTCCTGTCTCTGTATGTTACTGGCTATGATGGGAATTTTGTGCATTCTGTTGAGGGAAACTGACTTTCTAAAACTGTAGTATAGCAAATAGGTGGAGTGGATGTGGTAATATATAGAGTTCTCCATTTCATTAGGCTACAACAATGTGGCAAATACAGTTGAATTGACAGTCTTTTTCATATAATATTTTTATTTCTATGATTACATCTTTTTAAATAATGATTTAATTTTCTTAAGCTAAGGCAACCTTTGTCAATCTGGTACTCTCCAGGGCCTGTCTGAAAAATCTAAGATTTATGGATTTACTGTATAGTCCATCAGGTGGACTGCCCCTTTGGAGCATATTAAATATGGCTAATGTCTTTTTTTCTAATCTGAGACATTAGTTTTGCCATCCGAGCCAGCTCTATCAGTTTTACAATCATTCTTCTATTGCAACATCACTGAATCCATCAGTGTTGGGTTATAGAAATCTTGCTGCTGTTATCATATAAAAGAACAAAGTAAAATGCAATTTTTCCAAATGTTTGTCTATCAACTCTAATAAAAGTTAACATATGTATTTCAATCTAACATTTTTAGCTTTTTTGTAAGCCCACTGAAAGTGTAAAATGTCCCTTCTTGGTGTTTATATTTGAAGTTTTGAGAATCATCTATACATCTTTTTATAAACATTCTCTTTTAAGATTATAGCACAATGTAAATTTCAACCCCTTTGTCTACATATACTCCCACTGCTGTATTTGTATACTATACAAATGAATGGATGTGAATATGAAATGTTTACTCCATCTTATCCTATAGCCTTTAACTTGTTGGTCTTCTGTTTTTATTTTTGACAAAACTTTGTACATTTTAGCAATAAGATATTTATCACTTATATGTAACTTGACTTTTTAGTTTTAATCATTTTTAATGATTAAACATTTTAATCATTTTTAATGATTAAACATTTTAATCATTTTAATGATTAATTTTTTAAATCAAGTTTAAATTTTTTGAGAAATGAAAAACTGTTGTCTCTTGATAATCAAATCCATTGCTTCCTGTGTGTTATCAAAAATTATTAACATGGTCATGGTGAAGAAAGGGCCCAACAGGCCCACCGGAAGTTCGGAAATGAACTTCCGGTAGGCCAGTTGGACCATTTTTCATCCTCCCCAGGCTTCAGGAGGCTTTCCTGAAGCCTGGGGAGGATGGAAAATGGACCTACCGGGCCCACCGGAAGTTAGAAAATGGGCCATTTCCGACCTCCATAGGACCTCTGAGAAGAGGCAGGGGAGGCTGTTTTTGCCCTTCCCAGGCTCCAGGAAAGGCTCTGTAGTCTGGGGAAGGTGAAAAATGGATCTACTGGGTCCACCAGAAGTCAGGAAATGGGTCATTTCCAGCCTCCAGAGGGCCTTGGAGGGGACAGGGGGAGGCTGTTTTCACTTTCCCCAGGCTCTAAGGAAGCCATCCCTGTATGCGTGGGGTACTGGGGGGCATCTAATTACAGGTGCGTGCACTTTTGGCACCTGAGGGGAAAAAGGCCTGCCATCACTGCTATAGAGTATGCCAGACCTACATTAGAAATAAGGGTCATAGGTTCCAGGTGGTGATGTCGGGACGAGTGTGGAGAAGAAATCAGGGCTCTGATTTCTTATCTCAATCTACACGTTTGGAGGACCCCTGCGAGGGTCCGCTGATCTTAGAGGGAGATGCAGAGGAGTAGGGAAACCCTAGGACTAACAAGGCGGAGGGTGACTGCCCGCTACGATGTGGGGATATCCTTTTAATCCGGTGTGCAAGTGTCTTGTTTCAATGGCGGACTTGAAGTCTCGACAAACTATCTAAAAGGAGAAGGAAGAATTTCATCAACCTGTTGTATCATCAAGTGGATTAGTGGATTGGCTTGCGAGTGGAAACAGCGGTGAGTGTTGGTTGAAAAGGAAGATTGCAGAGAAGAACGGGCAAAGCAGTGAATCTCTAGAGATCAGGTGAGAGCCCTATAACCAAGCGGCCACCAGTAGGAATGAGAGCGGCAGATTTTTAGAGGAAAAGACCGGCCCAAAAGAAGTAATTGGTGTAAGTGAGCGATCGGAGGGAAGACAACAAGAAAGATCACGAACTGACTCTGAGACATACAGATAAGTGGTGGAAAAGAAACCAAGTAAGAAGGAGGACTTGGAGAACAGTGGTGTGCTTGGGGGCGGCGGCTGACAGATAGCAGTTAGGAAAAAGAAGAGGACAACGAAATAGAAGGGGAAGACTGATGCAACAGCTGTGCTGAAATTATCTAGAACTATTCAGAACAGAAGAGCGTGGACAATTTTGCAAAGACTGAAAAGAAAAGTAATTCAACCCAGAACTTTAAAAAAAAAGTAAAAGAAAAGTTGTTGAATGAATTGACTGCATTAATAGTTTAGAGAAATAAGTTACAATATATATATATATATATAATATTTATATATATAATATTTATAATACCTATAAACAAGCACTCAAATCTATATTCATATTTATAAAGAAGTAAGTGGAAAGTTTGTGGATATCCTTATATATATGTCTATGGTTATAAATATCTATTTGAATTAATTGCAGTAATTACACTAAGGATATAATGAAATAATTGCATTCTTAAGATATAGCACTATTGGTATAAATGAGTACTGAGTACTGAGGCTTCCTCTCTCTGTTTGCTTTTTCCTTATTATTATCAGTTGTTATTGAATAATTTATATGTAGATAGATCTGGATACAGACACACACACACACACACACACACACACACACTGCTTTAGCAATACTTTGTGGATTATTATAGATAGAACAAGCTAAATTAAAGAATTATTTTTTAAAAAACAGCAAAGCATATATATTATATTATCAGTAATATCTAATGTAACAGTGTATAGCCTATTAGTAGCAAATTTAAGATTGTGATTAAAAGGGGGGGAAAAATATTGATAGAAAAAAAAGATAAGCTGAAATAAAAATAACAGTCAAGATATAGGATACTAATTTGGGACAACATATATAATATACTAAAAGAACAAGATAAAATTTTAAAAGAGAAGGGGAGTATCACAACAACATCACTGAAAGCCGGGAAAAAGACAATTGTAAATCCAGTGACAAAGGTATGGACTGCTTCTCCAGCATCCCAAAGGTCAACAGAAGGAATGGCTACAATGGAAAAACCAGATTCTGGATCAAATATCGAAAATGTGCAGGCAGCATTGCTAACCATCCAAGAAACTATGACCAAGCTTCAAGAGGCAGTAGCTAAAAACCACAGTGAATTGAAAATGGATATGAATGAAATGAAAATAGAGATGAGTGAAATGAAAAATGAAGTTAAAAATGACATTCAGAAATTAGATGATAAAATGGGAATAATACAACAAACACTGGAAACAGTCAATAAAAGTGGTAGAAAAAAGAACAGAACAAACAGAGAAGAAACTAGACTTAGTTGAACAGCAGATGAAAACATCAACCAAAAACTTAGAAGACTCCCTCATCCACCTGGAAATGGATCGTGCAGCATTTCATCTCTGATTCCAGAATGTAACAGAGACAAAAGAGGAAGATTTACAAATGATAATGTTGGAATTAATAGCAGAGATGTTACAAAGAGATAAGCATGAGATCCTAAATGAATTGGATGATATATACAGGGTAAGCACTAATTATGCTAAAAGACACCAATTGCCTAGAGAAATACACATTAGATTTGCAAGGAAAAAAGTGAGAGATATAATTTATAGAATAGCAAGAGACAAGCCGATGGTGTACAAAGGGAAAGAGATACAAACCCTGAAACAAATTCCGCGAACAGTGAGGGAGCAACGGAGAGACTATCGATTTCTGGCAACACAACTGATTAAACGAGATATACTATTTAGGTTGTTGGTACCTGAAGGGATGCTGGTAATTTGGCAGGAGAAAAGGATTAAAGTTGACAATCTGGAGAAGGAACAAGATTTATATGAGCAACTAGTAGGCCCGGAACAGGAACAGAGCAGTAAGGAGGAGTTGGAATATAGAAGCCAGGAAGAACATCAACAGAGAACAATGGAAGGAGAACAAGGAGAAAGTAGTAGGGAGGAGAGAGAGCAACAAAGAGAGGAGAAAGTGAGATCAAAAACAAGGAGCCGAAAAAGAAACTAGAGTTAATAAAAAATAAAGACAGACAGAGAATTAGGAGGATGGAAGAAGAAATTCAATTATTGTCAATAAATATTAATGGTTTAAATTCACCAACAAAAAGAACGCATATCTGGGCAAAATTAACAAAACAAAAAGCAGATATAATATGCTTACAGGAAACACACATTAAAAAACAAGATATAAAATACCTGGGATGTCCTAAATTAGGAAAATTATATGCAGCATCAGCAGAAGAAAAGAGAAAAGGGATAGCGATATATGTTAAAGATGGGATAAAGACAAATTTAATTTATGCAGATGCAAAGAGAAGAATATTAATGATAGGGATAGGGATAAACCAAAAATCAGTACTACTGGTAGCAATATATGCCCCAAACGAAAATCAGAAGGACTTTTATTAAAAATTACACAAAAAAATTAGAGAAATTGGATTGAGAAATATTTGTATAATAGAAGATTATAATGCCATAGTGGACAGTAAAAAAGATTATGTAAGTGACAAAAAAATTAAAAGTAAAGAAAAGTATTACCAAGAACTTGCTTTGAGATGGAGGAGCTAAATTTAATAGATATTTGGAGAAAAATGGAACCAGAAAAAAAATATTACCTTTTACTCCAATCCACATCAATCCTGCTCACGGATTGATATGGCATGGATGAATGGGGAAATTGGGGCAGAAATACATACAATTGAAATATTACCAAATACGTGGGCGAATCACAACCCCATTAAAATAATTTGGGAAAGGAAAAAAAAACTAGACGAAGATGGGTGTTAAATTTGCAAATATTAAAAGAAAAGGAATTTATTCAAAAATGTAGAAACGAATTGGAGTTATTTCTTAAGGAAAACACAAAAGAACAGACATCTATACAAAATCTATGGGACATCATGAAAGCTTATTCCCACGGAATTATTATAGCGTATTCAGAAACAAAGAGAAATGGGCACAACAGAAGATATTAGAGGAGGAAATTAAAAATTTAGAAATAGAATTACAAAATAAGCCACAGAATGTCAAAATTAGAAAGGATTGGATGTTAGCAAAACATAAAATAAATATATCAGGCCAGGAAGAAATCATAAAGGGCCTAAAACTAACAAAATGAAATTTCTTTGAGCAAGCAAATAAACCGGGGAGGTGGTTGTCATACAGATTGAGAAAAGAGAGAGAAAAAAGATTAATATATCAACTTCAAGGGGAAACTGGTGAATTACAACATACAATGGAAGTGAAGAAAAAGATTGCATAAAAAGTACTTTGAGAATATGTATAAAGGGGAACAAGTAGATGAAAAACAAAAAAAAGAATATTTGAATGGAGAAGAAACACCGTCAATAACAGAAGACATGAAAGAAATGTTGTCAAAAAAAAATAACGAAACTAGAATTGAAACAGGCGATCCAAAAACAGAAAAATAATAAAATGCCAGGCCCTGATGGATTTCCAGCAGAATGATATAAAATAATAGATGAATTGAATGAATTGATAGAACCTTGATGTTGGAGATGTATAATGAGGCACTGATAAAAGCAAAAATACTGGATTCATGGAGGGAAGCACGTATTACGTTAATATTTAAAGAAGGTGCAGATAAAAAACATATTCAAAACTATAGGCCAATCTCATTATTAAATGCTGACTATAAAATATTCAAAACAATAATAGCAGAGAGATTGAAAAAGCTATTAAATGACTATATACATCCAGGCCAAAATGGATTTCTCCCAACAAGACAAATTAGGAATAATACCAAAATAGTAGCAAATATCTTAGAGTACTATGAGGGGCATCCAGAGAAACAAGTGGCACTTGTTTTTCTGAATGCACAGAAGGCATTTGACAATTTAAATTGGGAATTCATGACACAACAAATTAAGAATATGAAATTAGGGGACCAATTTGAAAGATTAATAGAAATGATATACTCTACCCAAAGGGCAAATATATTATTAAATGGAGAAAGTACAGAGACCTTTAAAATAATGAAAGGAGCAGGATTGTCCACTATCACCTCTGCTCTTTATCCTGATGCTTGAAAGTCTGCTAATAAGAATTAGACAAAATTCGGAGATAAGAGGAACTAAAATTAAAAGAGAGGAGTATAAAATTCAGGCCTTTGCAGATGATTTGGTATTCATTGTAGAAGATCTGCTAGAAACAGGAAATAGTTTAATGCAAGAATTAGAATAATATGGAGATGTAGCAGGGTTAAAGATTAATAGAGAAAAAACTAAAATGGTAACTAAAAATTTGAAGGAAGAACAAACTAAAGAATTAGAAAGAATAATATGACTGCAAGTGACAAAGAATGTCAAATATCTTGGAATATGGCTAACTGCAAAGTGCTCAACTATAAAAGAAAATAATTATACAAAATTAGTGCAAGAAATAAAAAAAGATCTAGAATTATGGGGGAAACTACAACTATCATTATTAGGGAAAATAGCAGCGATAAAAAGGACTGTATTACTGAAGCTATTATACTTATTTCAATCAATCCCCATAAAATTAGAATTCTTTTTATTGAATTGAACAAGATTATATTAAAATTTATATGGCAAGGGAAGAAAGCCAGGATAAAGTTGAAAGCTCTATAGGATGACAGAAGCAAAGGTGGTATGGGACTCCCTGACTTGGAACTTTATTACAAAGCAGCAGCATTAACATGGATTAGGGATTGGATAAATTTAAAAAATAAAAGAATACTAACATTAGAGGACCACGATTTGCAAATGGGATGGCACTTTTTCCTATGGGAAGAGGGTAAAAAGAAACAAAAATACTTCCACAGACACTATATTAGAGATGCACTGATACAGGTCTGGAATAAAATTAGAGGAAAACATTACATGAAAATACCAACATAGCTTTCCACTATGGAAGCCATGACACATCCCAATACACTAGATCTATCGAAAATGGTTAGATATAGTAAAATTTTAGACATCCAAGGAAATTTGAAAACAAATCAGGAATTAAAGGAGCAAAATATAAATATAGACTGGTGGCCATACCTTCAACGTCAATCGAGATACAAAAAAGATGTAAAAGAATATGGAATTTACACAGAACTACAACAAATAGATAACATTTTAATTGGCCTGAAAAATAAATTCGAAAGGAAAATTTACAAATATTTATTAGAAGTAACATTAGAAGAAGAAAAAGTTAAAGGCTGCATGATAGCATGGGCCAAAAACCTTGGACACAATATAGATCTAGTGGATTAGGAAAGAATTTGGAACACAAATTATAAACTAACACAATCAGTAGCACTCAAAGAAAATATGTATAAAATGTTTTATCGTTGGCATTTACTACCAACGAGATTGGCTAAAATGTACCCAAACATGAATCCGACTGCTGGAAGTGTAAAAAAATACAAGGGACTTTCTATAACATATGGTGGACCTGCCCGGAAACTCAAAAATATTGGACAAAAATTTGGAAATGGGTGCAAAAAATTACAGGAGAACAAATAAAATAAAAACCCAAACGCTTTCTGCTGGGAATAATCAAAGGGAAATATACAAAGAAAAATAAGTACATATTAACACAAATGCTGACCACAGTTAGAATAGCGATTGCCCAATTCTTGGAAACAAAATAATATTCCCTCGGACGAATTAGTGATACAAAAAAATTTGGATTGTGCAGAGATGGACAAATTAACACTAAAATTAAAAGACAAAGAAGAGTTGGAATATTATGAAATTTGGAACAATTGGTACAAATGGCTGCAAAACAAGAATAAAATTAATTAAGCCAAAAAGCATGCATACACACACACACACACACATATATATACACACACACACATACATAACATACATACATACATACATACATACATACATACATACATACATACATACATATATATAACTGTGTATAAAGGTTTATAAACATAGAAGCGAAATAATATTTATATGTACAGGTATGATGACATAATAATGTTGATATAATGACTGTAAGGTGTTGTAGAAGGAAAATAATTAAAAAGAAGAAATAAGGGTGATAGGACTTATTGCTTATTGCAATTTGGCTAAGAGTTGCAGCATAAATATGCTCTGCTCTCCAGGCTTATTTAGGAGCTGTGTTGCATCATAAATTACATCTGATATGTGTCTGTAATTTGGAATAAAATGACTCACAAATGGCTGGTAGAGATTTGACGTTGTCATTTCAAATAGCGCCAAAGGTGGTCCCTATTTTTTTATTCCCACCAAAAGTAGTCCCAATTTTTCTACTTGCATTTTTTATGTGCTTTTGAACTTTTAGGTTAGCAGAAGCTGGGACAAGTAATGGGAGCTCACTCCATTACGCGGCACTAGGGATTCAAACTGCTGACCTTTCAATTGACAAGCTCAACCACTGAGCTACCCTGTCCCTAGTACTGTATATGAATTCAGTCTAATAGCCTGTCACTGTGAAGTGAAAAGCTGTTGATACTTATTTCTCTGCTACCCTGTAGTCACCAGATTGATAAATCATGCTAACTTTTAGCCCTTGTAATCTTCTGTGGAGCAAATTGGATTCGTATGAGAGATGATTGAGAATATATATATGACTAAAAAGCTCTGAAGTATTCTGCAGAGTCCTTGAGTTACAGTTATAATGGAGCCTGCCAATTATGGTCACAAATTGTGGTGTAAGTTGGGCACCCACATGATTGCCTTGTTTAACAACCCCCACACTGTTCTGGATGTGGCCATTAAGTAGAGCACGGGTACCACAGAGGTAAGGAAGGCCTTTGGAGGTCTAGCACAAGCCCAGGCTTACCTGGCTGTGCCTCCCTCCCCAGGCACTCTGTGCTCTGTTTCTTTCTCAAAGTCCACGCAGACTTGCTTTTTCTGTCCCTTTACTTGCATGCTTTGGGCTTCCTTCCCATCCCGCCACTCATCCATTCAGGGTTGCTCAGGCCAGCTGCAATGCATGTGAAGTGATTGCAGCTTGCAGGCCTTGAGCTTCCTTTTCACACAGCCACTCACCTACTTAGGGGAATTCAGGTTGGCTGGAGTACAGACAAAGTAGCCAGTTTGCAGGCTTTGAGCTTTCTATCTATTTAACCATTCATGCACCCAGGGCCAGTTCCAGGGCCAACAGCACTCAACTTACTTTTTTTATTTTTGCAGCTTCTGGGAGAAGTTTCTGGCTGATGTGAAGCTCAGTATATGAGATGATCAGTCTGAGCCTGAGGGTGGGATTAAATGTGTCATCATTTGTCTCCAACAAATCTAAGTCCATCTTGAATCCTGTTGACTCTTTCTATTGCCAATTTGTTTTGACATTTAGTAGTTCAGATTCTTTAAAAAAAAAAATTTATTGATCAATTTTTCTTTAGTAAACGTAAAAATTCAATATCTACACGAACAGTGTGTTGCCTGGGTAGCAATAATAGTAATATTCATAGCATTGATAATAGTCAATAATAATAATATTTTCTTATCCATACTAATACTGTAGATGTTCATTATATAGTTAATCATTCTCTTAAATTTTTAAGTTTCTAACTTCTGTTTCTGTCAACTAAACCATTGGTAAAAATGGTTACCAAAAATATTGTTTCTTCTCCTTTGAGTGTTAATCTATCCATCTCTGCATATTCTAATATTTTTATAACACTTTCATCTGTAGGGATCTCTTCATTTTTCTATTGTTGTGCTGTTAACACATGTAAAATTAAATATATATTTCATTTAATTTATTTTTCTGGTAAAATACCCAACAAGAATATTTCTGGTTTTAAATCTACTGTATATGTTGTTTACTATTTTTTCTAACCATGTATGTACTTTTGTCCAATGTTCTTTTGCTTTTGGACATATCTACCACATATGATAGTACAAACCCAGTATCTGATTGCATTTCCAACATCTTTTAAACATATTTGCCATTTTTGCTGGTGGTAAGTGCCACCTATAAAACATTTTATATAAATTTTCCTTGTAGGCAATTGACATCATTAATTAGTAATTTATATCCTACAGTATCTTCCATTTATCTAGCTCAGTGGTTCCCAAACTTGGTAACTTTAAGACTTGTGGACTTCAACTCCCAGAGTTCTCCAGCCAGAAGAGCTAGCTGGAGAATTCTGGGAGTTGAAGTCCACAAGTCTTAAAGTTGCCAAGTTTGGGAACCACTGATCTAGCTCTATAGTATAGCCAAAGTTTTTAACCCACACCATCATTGTTTCTTTCAGTTGTTGTTCTTCCATTTTAATACTCAATAGATGGCTATATGGTTTTTTAAATTAATTTTTAATCCGTCCATAATAGTATCTAATCTAGTTCTGTGGGTTCTTTATAGAAACCATAAATTTTTACATCTTTCTCATACCTTGATTGTATTTGCACGTGCGGCCACCGTGCTAAATCAATCCCTTGATTTTTCAGTTCTTGTTTAGTTTTAAGTTCAGATTCTTGTGGAGAACATTAGGATACAATAAACCTATATTCATTTGAACTGATTGGACTCCTGATCTTCTACACTTGACACTCAGTTTTCCTACAGAGACAGCCTTGTGAGAATCTCAGGCTATTCAGCAAGCAGAGGCTGTTTTCACAATCTTGTAAGAGGTCCTGAAATAAATTTCAATTTTGCCAAATGTAGCAAACAAATTATCAACGCAGTTCTGCATTAAAATAAAAGAAAACTTCAAACAAATTTGATGAAAATATTGTATTATATTATGGAAACCACATTGCAGATATGCCTATTTAGCAGAATTCAATATAAAAATTGTGTATTTGAAAAACAAAAAATATTGGTTATGATTTTTTTAAGCAAATACCAGTATATAAAAATTAACAAAAGGATATTAAGCTGGGTTGAATCAAATTGAAGTAACGACTTCATTTTTGTGAAAACATGAGCTGCTGAATATTTTGCATTGTTTCTCATACTGGCCAGATCACTTAGCTGTTTGTTTCTGTGATTCAGAGACGTTTTGACTGTGGCATTTGTTTAAGAATCATCTTATTGTGTTCTGTTTTGTAGTTCACTATCCTGATTTCCAGTTTTCATCTTTTTTATTGGAAATTATTTTCCTATGAGCCTTCTTTCATGTTCAGTCAAGTCTTGGTTGTGAGTAAATTATGTAGGTATATGTGAACTGTCAAGGGAAAATATTTTATAACAGTTGCAGTCATAAGATAGGAATCAGTTAATACTGGTAAGAAATATGTATTACAAAATATTCTTTCATACTATATGTATTTTGTGTGTGCATGTGTGTATGTATATGCGTTTGTGTATTTAGCACCAGATTTTCTGTTATTTGGGAGTGAAAAACTCCATCAATGTATTATTGCTAATCATGTGAATAAAATAAAGTCTTTGGAAGAATGACTGTACATTGACTAGGTTGCTAACATATAAGCAAATATTTGGTTTCTTGCTTGTAACTTTAATGAATAGCCTTTGCCTCTTATCAGTTGAGATATCTCTTACATCAATGACCTATGAACTTCTGTTGGTGGGAAAAAAAATCTTTATACACTTTCTATACAACTAAGATTTTTTTAAAAAGCAAAATTACTATATGAACTGAATGAACTGCTGTTAGGGTGCAAATTATTCTGGAATGCTTCCTTGTATTGTTCCAAATAATATTATGGGGTGTTTCCCAATTTATGTGTGTGTATGTGTGTGTGTGAGAGATTTGTTGGAGACTAAGTCTCTGAATTAATTTATATAGATTGGCAGAAAATTATTGTTTGAAATGTTTCATTAAGAGATGATATTATCAATAGATACAAGACGGCCAAAATTTCCCAACTCCTACATTAGTGAAAAGCCTCCTTAATTACTAAGTAATTAAATTGATGGTTTGTGGTAAGATCTGCTTACTTTTGGATGATATATTTTTACAAACAACTTTCATTAGAGGATAGAAGACTGGATAAGATTTTTTGCTATTAAAGTAGTTAATAGGAATTATTAACTGCTCTAAAGATTATGCATTATTAGTTAAGTTGGATTTCAATAATAATACATGTCTTAAATCTTGTTAATATTTTGGTTCTGCTTTAAATAAAACTAATCTGGATCCCAAAAGCCAAAGATATTGCTTTTAATTTATTAGAAAAATGATATTTTGTTCTGCACTTGGTGTGGTATCTTAGCAACAAGACTTGCTTATGTAAATAAGCACATGACTTTGAAAAAAAAAACCTATCGTATTTTCCAGCTTATAAGACAACTTTTTAACCCCAAAAAATTATTTAAAAAATCGGGGGTAATCTTATATGGTGGGTATACTGAGCGCACCAAATCCAGAAGCTGCATTTTGCCTTGAAATTTGCTGTCCCAGGAACCTGAAGGGGACATTCTCCCAGTGGCATCTCAGGCGCTCCCATCTTTAGCCAGGAGGAAGTGAGGATGACTGGGCGCAGTTTCGAGCGAGAGCCATGGGGCGAGATGCAAGCGACAAAATGGTCACTGTGGGCATAAAAAGTGCCATCAGATCTGTTAAGTTCGATGGGTGGCAATGACACAGGCAAGACAGTTTCTCAAATAACAAGGCTTTATTACACACAGCTAACACAACAGCAACTCCAGAACCAACAAGCATAGAACAGTTCCTGCTTGACAGCTATTTATAAGCAAGCTGTCCACGGGACAGCCAATCATTGCTTAGTAACTCTCCCGCTCTCACTGCGTGCCTCGACTAATAGGCGCAACTCGGAGATGTGGCCATGTCTCCGAGGCTAGGACATAACAAGATCGCCTCCCAAGGTCCGGGAACCAACCAACCAAATAATTAAACAAAGTTGGTTTCGCTTCCTTGTGCGGCAAGAGAGAAAGTTGCCTGAGATACCGCTGGCAGAATGTCCCCTTTGGGTTGCCAGGACAGCAAGTTTCAAGGCAAAATGCAGCTGCTGGAATCGGTGCGCCTGCAGCTTAATGCTCTCCGAGAAGCTTGCATTACTGGGAGCAGCAGCAGCGGGCGTCACCGCTACCTCCTCCCCCTGGTGTCCAGAGTCCTTCTCTCAGGAGGTGAAATGGGAGGTGCCCCGCTGGCAGAGCCTCCGGGTGAAAGGCGAGTGAAGGGCACAGTGATGGGAAAGGCTGGCTGGCCATCCCCGAAGCCAGCTCTTGAGGAAGGAAGCAGAATGAGGCCCAGGGCTTGCTTCCCTGCCTCCTTCCTCTGAGAGCTGCGGGTGACAGGGAAAATGAGGCTTCTTTGCCAGCTTCCCAGCTGGCAGAACAGAAATTTTCGCCAACTGGAAGGTATGTGTGTATGTGTGAGAGAGGGTGGGGGGCAAAAGAGAAAGAGACAGAGAAAGAAAGAGAAAAAGTAAGAGAAAATGAAAGGAAGGAAGGGGGAGAAAGAGAAAGAGAGACAAAGAAAGAGAAAGAGGAAGAGAGAGACACAAGAAAGAAAGAAGAAAGAAAGAAAAAGAAAGAGAACTTATGATGACAATTGACCCCAAAATTTTGGTTGCTAAGCAACAGCTTTGTTAAATGAGTTTCACCACATTTTTCAAGTTGGCCATACAGTAGTATTCTGTCACCGGTTGCCTCCTAGCAAATGGGCCTTTCGGTGTTGTCATTTATATAAGGTATTTTCGAGTTCAACTTAATACAGTATTATAACATTTAGGAGACTCCAGCTCCATCCAGGTGAGTAGGGAATAGAGTGATTTTTGAGCTGGGATGCTATTAAGATGGTAAAGCATAGCACTTCTCTGACATTTTAATTCTAGGACTTTAAAAAAATCTGATTGTGAATAGATTTTTGGAAGGGATGTTGTGATAAATAGCCCCCTCCACACAAACAGTATATCTCTGAAAAGACGACAGTAGGAAGAATCCTAATTGCTCTTTAATGGAGGTTTAGAAACATTTGCCCACAGGATTCTGAACAAAATGATCTTTTGATCTTATCTAGCAGAGTTCTTATTTGGATAGCTTAAAGAAATTATTCTATCATGGGAACAAATAAACTAAATGACATACATATCATATGTGTTTTTCTTTCTTACTCTGTGATGTGAAGGGACATTCTAACCAAAAGAAAGTTCAGTTCCTACGTGTCAAAATTATTTAATTTTAAGGAAGGTGTGGTTGATCAGGGCTATTGCATTATTAACTCATTTATCTTAAACAGGGAGATTAGTGAGGAAAAATATTTGCAAAGGTGATTGGGGTTGGGATTAATACTCCCTGGCTATTGCTCATCTGCTTCTTTCCATTTGGGAGAACTGCCAGCTGAATCCACATAATGAATAAACTACTTCTGGAGAAGTGCAGGGTAAAAGAGGGAGAAAGGAAGACATGGTGAATGAGCTCTCTATTGTTTCTCATATTTCCCCTATCATAATCAATTCGAGTTTGGTTGACAGTTTAGAAAACAAAGAGCATGGCACCTCCCTGGGTTTATCATCTTATCCTTCCTTTCAGCTTTAGAGTGAATTAGGAAAAGTTTAATCCACTTACAATGTTTTATATTACATGTTTGATGACAAACAGCCTTATGTTTATAAGTGACAGTTTAAAATTACCATATTGAAATCAAATCTGATGTTTTTACATTTTTATTTGGTGTGCCTCGGAAGAGAGGTAGTCTTATATGGTGAGTATAGCCCAAACCTTATATTTTAACAGGAAAAGTAGGGGGTCGTCTTATACACCTAGTCACCTTATACGCCGGAAAATACAGTACATATCTTTTTGTGCCAATGGAACCTCAAATTGTTAATTAGCTAGCATTTATAGTTGCAAAATAGTGGTTTAAAATTGAATGCTATAATAAAAGGTATTTTTAAAAAATTAACAAAATTATTTGAGCAAGCAATTGTAGCCACGATTTGCTCATATATAGAGAGAAGAAAAGAAACCATTATCAAAATGAGAAGGGAAGATGGTTCAGGCCTAACTTATATGAATTGTCCTTTGGATATGTCGAAGTGAAACTACAGAATAAGTTATATATTTTTGGAGACAACAACATTGAAGTAAGCAGTGATCAACACAAATCTGCTTAATGATATTATGAGATGGGGAATGTTATATGTAAGCAGGATATAATCCTTCAATCAATATAGTCACTACTAGCATCTATTGTACTGACATTTTAAGATGAGCAAATGAAATCAGAAGAAATCATTATATATTATTTATCCTTTCCTTCTAAAGTACTAGACTAATTTAATCTTTCATTGCAGGCTCAGCTAGAAGCTCAGAAAGCAACACAGGATTTTCAGAGAGCAACAGAGGTGCTACGGGCTGCTAAGGAAACCATTTCTCTTGCAGAACAGAGGCTGCTGGAAGATGATAAACGTCAATTTGATTCTGCATGGCAAGAAATGCTCAATCATGCCACCCAGCGGGTAGATTGTGTTACTACTCTTTCCATAAGTTTTTAAACATTTTAGGCAAGGAGAAAGAATTAATACTTTACAGATTATTGCACAGGTTTTATCAGTTACTTCAGGGACATTTTATTCATAGATATCAGGAGAAAAGCAGCAACACTATTTTCATGTAACTTTTCTAACTTCTAAAACAGGTAAAGCAATTACAGGTTAGTAACATGTCGAAAAAGGCTGAATCTGTCCATGAATGATGTACAATGGGCCTACCACTGTACAAATAAACATTTTGATTTAAAGACACATAACTTATTCCTTCAGATCTTTCATCAATAGCCACCAAAACTGAGTCTATCCACCTGCTGCTGATGGTCATCGTTTTCTCCTTTTTTCCATTTCTCAAACATTATGATTATCTTCAGAAAACTAGGTGGATTGATTTGTAATCATTGTTTAATATTAAACAGACTTTAGGCATTATGTATGATCACGAAAGTAGCTTTTTTTAGTAGGAAAATAGCCAATGTTAACAAGAAAAGTAATTGCCTTTTTAGAAAAACTTTGACATTAATCTAAACAGACTCTTCAAATTCAGTTATTCCATGATTCTGTTACTGAGTTTAATTTACATGAGATTTTCTCATTTTTTGCATTTTGTAACACTGATAGAAGTCTAGTCAAGTAGCCAATGGCATGTTGCTAACCTTAATAAATTATACCAAGATATTTACAACTCAGATTCTACTGAGTCCTCTTTTTCTATGTGGTTGTGCTATTTTGCCAGATACTACTTAGGCATTTGAGAAATATTGCCACTAAAAACAAACCAAGCTTTGCATATAGTATCTTAAATTCAAAAACATTTTCATAATGCTTTTTAAAGGTTATGGAAGCAGAGCAGACAAAAACTAGAAGTGAACTTGTACATAAAGAAACAGCAGCCAAATACAATGCTGCCATGGGCAGAATGAAACAGTTGGAGAAGAAGCTGAAAAGAGCTATTAACAAATCCAAGTAAGTTTAAATTTTCCTGGGTTCATGTGATGTTGTGATTGTTGAGTGGTTTTCTGGCATATGTAAATAGAACCATGAGAAACCATGAGAAATGTCAAAGGCAGCCTTGAGTCAACGACTCCTTCCAAATGTCCAACACAAGACAAATGCAGAAGTCACATATAGGAAATAAATATAGTGGAAATAAATATACTCAGCAGTACAGTGTGTGATTCAGTGCAAATCATTTAGATGACATTTCCAGGTAGGGATTAAAGAAGTCTTGCTTAGAGTTCCTTATAAATCTTCTGTTCAATCTGAATTAACAGCTATGACTTCCCTGGACCAGTGGTTTTAATCATTGGCTTGTTTCATCAATGAGGCTTAAGCTGTGGTTTAACTGTGCTTTTAAAATAATTGCCTGAAAAACCACAGGAAAATTATACTATGGCTTAGCCGCTGTAAAAAAGACCTGCTTGATGAATTGTGCTGTGCCCTGATATGTGATGCTTCATTTATCAATTTGAGCTACTACTATCTTGTGCTTGGAATGCCTTTAAGGATTGTTTAAAAATATATCTTAGTCAAATTATATTAGCAGCAAGATTATTGCTTGAAGTAACTTCTGGTACCAGTCACAATCATTTAAAACATTTAAAATATATCTATTTCATGTTTTTTTCTAATACCATCATTCAAACTCTAATTTTCAATTACAACTTAATTTTTATTCATACATTTATTCATGTTCTTTCCAATCCTCTAATCCGTATAATTCTATTAATACACATGTTCACATTAAAATATATTCTTTCATTATTTAATCACCTTAATTCTAGAATTTCATTACTTATCATATATTTATATAATTCTATTATTATTACACATTGTTGAAATACTTTCATGAAATATTTACTTTACTTTCCCTTTCTTTTTCCTTTATCCAACATCTCTTGCCCACATCCAGATTTTTAGTTGTCTTTTTTGGAGGGAGGGGTGTTCCTCCCATACTCTTCTTTTAAATCTTTTAAGCTTTTTAGTTCATCTGCCGTTAAATTTTAACTATACATTCTAGCTTTCTCTCCCCTCTCCACCTTTGCCCACTGTCTATTTTTAAAGCTGTTTGTTATAACCCCTGTCTCTTTTCCCCAGCTATCTTCCGGTTTCTCCCATTCCCTTTTCAAATCTTTGAAGATATTTTCCTCCTGTTCTAATTCTCTATTCGCTATTAATTTTAATAATATCTCCTCATTGTTGTCTTCTCCTTGTTGGTTTCTTGGTTCTGCTGTCTCCTCCACTTCTGGTATCCCCATTCTTTCCTCATTGTCTTGGTCTTTGTTCCTTGTTCTTTGTATTATATTTTCCAGTTTTTGTTCTATACAATCAAATATTTGCATCATCTCATGTTGTCCCTTCATAAAATCCTTAATATTTTGATACATCAGCTCCATTCCGTTATCTCCACTTACTTCCACTTTGCGATACGTCTTTGCTTAACAATTGTCCACAAATTATTAAAATCACAATTTTAAATGTCAAGTCAACAAGCAATCAATCCAATTTAGAAAGAAAACCAAGGGGTTATCCATACCTCTTCCAATCACTTTTATTTGTTCAACAATATTCGGGAGTCTCTTGGCTAAAGTTATTATTTGATGTGTAAATCTCTAATGGTTTTAAAATAGATGCTTGTAATCTAGTAAATATAGATGATTATTCCCAAGATTGCACAGTTTTTTTTCTTTTAGCAGTAGATGGCGCTCTAGCTTCAACTTGCTAGTCTCTCTGTGTTATTGCTGACAATTTATGGCAGCCATGTTTGCTGCCACTGGTCTTCGGATGAGGGGGCTTTCCTAGTCAGAGGGGAGAGATGCGGCTCTCCTCGACCTGCCAGGCGGTCCCCCTTTACTT
Source organism: Thamnophis sirtalis (assembly GCF_051295495.1). Taxonomy (NCBI): domain Eukaryota; kingdom Metazoa; phylum Chordata; class Lepidosauria; order Squamata; family Natricidae; genus Thamnophis; species Thamnophis sirtalis. The sequence continues at coordinate 53,238,796 of NW_028261384.1, forward strand.
CACCATCCCTCCAGTGTGGCTATGGCTCAATTTGAGCCTTCTGATGTGGAGGGGTTGAAATGGGGCTGCAGAGCTCGTGATCTTCACTTCCGAAGGCACCGGAAGTACAACCGGAAGCTCCCAAAATCCACATATTGAAATGATAGGATGGCTAGATTTTTTTATATCAACAGGATGGTAAATGGCTGATTGGATGGGGATTAAAAGGGAGTGCATTGTTCTACCAGTAATAATGCTGTTATGTTCCTATCCTTATAGGCCTTATTTTGAACTCAAAGCAAAATATTATGTACAATTCGAGGTATGTACTTTTTATTTATTTTATGTAGAAGATAAATATGTTAGTTCTGGATTGAGTTGTGGAATCGTTGATATTTCTGTGCTTGGTTGTTTGCAGGTATTTCTTTACCCAACTAGGTAGTTATTGATTTTTCTTATTTAAAACCATCTGACCCCCTCCCTCCCCCCAAAATAGAAAAAACATCCCTCACTATGCTTGTTACTGTTGTAGTGGTTGTCTCATTTTAAGAATGATGAAACTTTTATAGATGTGAAATATTCTGCATAAATAGGAGATATTGTCTTTTGAAATTTGAAGAATTCCCAGCATTTAGAATATTTATTTAGTTCTAATTAATTTTATATCACCTTTACAGGAATCAGATTTTTCAAAGTTTAATTATAATGTATTAAAACAATATATCAAGAAGTGTAGTAAGTCTTCTCATAGGACAGTTGATCCTATAGAAAAGGAGACAATCTAGTTTCTCTCTCCCCGCCCCTGAATATTGCTATTATTTGCCTTGTAGTGTGGAGAATGTAGACAATATATTTCACTGAGGTGAAAGTTTTGCTCTGAGTAATTGATAGCAGCCTTTTAGTATGGAGATGTTTTTCCTAAAAATAGTTAACCTGCACATATGTGGGGTGGTGGCTTTTATATGGTAATTTAGAAATATATATCCATGGTGAAAAATAGCTCCACCTGACAAAATAGCCCACAAAATGCATATATCAACATTTTCATGATGATTTCTTTAACTAGTATCCTCTTTAAGTGTTGGGCTCCCATAATCAATTATCCCATAAGTTATTGGATTGTCATGCTTGATGAGCCAAAGAAATCAAAGTCCAATATGCTGGAAGGATCTTAAAATTGGGTAGTGCTGTTTTAAAGTTAGAATACTTCATTCTATATGTTATATCCGACAATTGTGTAAGAAAAAAAGAGAGTTCAATTCTCTGTAAATCTGCTGATTGTGACAGCTTGATTATTTTGGTGAACAGCTTTAGAGAAATCTGTGGGACTTCATTAATATTTTTTGTCTCAAAAACAAAAAAAAGTAATGCAATTTATTGTATACGGATGTTTAGAAGTTTTTCTTTTGAGTAAGGAAGTCTTTCTGCCTGCTTCATTAGCAATTAAAAAAGATAGTGGATGATCTGCAAACAAAATTGGCTTTGGCAAAGGGTGAATACAAAGCAGCCTTGAAGAACTTGGAGATGATCTCTGATGAGATTCATGAGAGGCGGCGAGCTTCATCAATGGGGCCCAGAGGATGTGGTGTTGGGGCTGAAGGCAATAGTACTTCAACAGAAGACCTTACAACATGCAAGTTAGATTCAGATAATGTTTCCAGTAAGTAATAGAAAAAAGCATAGAGTTTTGGCCATGTCAATTTTTTTCAAAGGTTATATATCACCAACTAAGAGCTGGTCAGAAAGTGCCAAGTATCAAGGAGCCAATTATAATTAATTAATATAGTGTAAAAGTGATTTTCTATTTATCAAACAATTTTTCCCATTTCCATGGTACTTGAAAATTTCTTTTTGAGGTGTGGTTTATCAATTGTTGTGATAAAGTGCTTTTTTACTTTTACTTTTTTTGTTATGCAACTGTCCGTTGCTTCTCATATTTTGGGATGACTCATGGGAATTTCTCAGATTTAGTAGAAATAGGACAAACCAGGAAGCTGGAAATCCCAGGAGAGGTGATTGTACCATGAAAAATAGGACAAGCAACATTCTCAACTTTGTTGTAATAATAGTAAAATTTTGCCAAATTTCAATTTTGACTTCGTTAACAAAGGTTTCTTAAAAACACAAATAAAATGGTTTAAAACAGGTATTAAAGATATTTAGCACAATTATCTATGAAAACAAAAGAGTTGGTTTTTATAGAAGCCGTAATGTTGCAATATTAGAATACAGTATTGTAGGCTAATTCTGCCCACTGCTAGGAGTTTGATCCTGACCAGCTCAAGGTTGACTCAGCCATCCATCCTTTAAAAATCAATAAAATGAGGACCCAGATTGTTGGGAGCAATATGCTGACTCTGTAAACCATTTAGGGAGGCTGTAAAGCACTATGAACTATATTGGTAAGTGCTATTGCTATAGTGGTAAAGGCATGAGGTTAGAAACTAGAAGACCATGAGCTCTCTGTCTGTAAAACAGATTATAGTCTGGTTTGGACACTGGACATGGCTAATATTTTGAAAATTGATGAAATGAAGGGCATAATTTTAGTATTTATCATTCTCTAGCTGCAATTTTCCAATGAAAATGGCATGACATGAGTGTGAATGGAGCGGACCTATTTTTATGACAACTCACTTTTTTTATGGCCTTCGGCGATTGGTTGAGGGAGGAAAATCACACCAATTTTATCACCTAGTGGTAATATGGAATGTTATACAGTTGCAAGAAAAAGTGTGTGAACCCCTTGGGATTACATGGGTTAAATTGGTCATAAAATGTGCTCTGAACTGCATCTAAGTCACAACAATAGAAAAACAGTCTGCTGAAAATAATACTACACAAACATTAGATGTTGCCATGGTTTAATTGAACGTAACATGTAAATATTCACAGTGCAGGGAGAAAAAAGTATGTGAGCCCCTAGCCTAATGACTTCTGCAAGAGCTAATTGGAGCCAGGAGTGAGCTAACCTTGACTCTAATCAGTGTGATGATATTGGATGTGTTGCTGACAGCTGTCCTGCCCTTTAAAAACACACACCTGTTTTAGGTTTACTGGTTTCAAGAAGCGCTGTCTGATGTGAACCATGCCTCACAGAAAAGAGCTCTCAGAAGACCTATGATCAAGAATTGTTCATTTGCATGAATCTGTAAAGTATCTCCAAAAGCCTTGATGTTCATGTGTCCACAGTAAGACAGACTGTCTAGAAATGGAGAAAGTTTAGCACTCTTGCTACTCTCCCTAGGCGTGGTCGTCCTGTAAAAATGACTGCAAGAGCACAGCGCAGAATGCTTCATGAGGTGAAGAAGAATCCTAGAGTGGCAGCTAAAGACCTACAGAAATCTCTGGCACATGCTAACATTTTTGTTGACACATCTACAATAAGGAAAACATTAAACAAGAATGGGGTACATGGGAGGACACCATGGAGGAAGCCATTGCTGTCCAAAAAAAATATTGCAGCACGCTTGAAGTTTGCAAAAGAGCACCTGGATGTTCCACAGCACTACTGGCAAAATATACTGTGGACAGATGAAACCAAAATTGAGTTGTTTGGGAAAAACACACAACACTATGTGTGGAGAAAAAAAGACACAGCACACCAACATCAAAACCTCATCCCCACTGTAAAACATGGCGGAGGGAGCATCATGGTTTGGGGCTGCTTTGCTGCCTGGATGGATTGTTGTCATTGATGGGACAATGAATTCCAAGGTTTATCAAGACATTTTGCAGGAAAACATACGGCCATCTGTCTGCCAACTGAAGCTCCGCAGAGGATGGGTGATGCAACAGGACAGTGACCCAAACCATACAAGTAGTTCAACAAAAAAAATGGCTTCAACAGCACAGAATACACCTTCTGGAGTGGCCCAGTCAGAGTCCTGACCTCAACCCGATTAAAATGCTGTTGCATGACCTTAAGAGAGCGATTCACACCACACATCCCAAGAATATTGCCACACTGAAACAGTTTTGTGAAGAGGAGTGGTCCAAATTTACTCCAGATGGTTGTGAAGATCTGATCTGCAACTACAGGAAATATTTGGTTGAGATTATTGCTGCCAAAGGAGGGTCAACCAGTTATTAAGTCCAACGGTTCACATACTTTTTTCTCCTGCACTGTGAATGTTTACATGTTATGTTCAATTAAACCATGGCAACATCTAATGTTTGTGTAGTATTATTTTCAGCAAACTGTGTTTTTCTATTGATGTGACTTAGATGCAGTTCAGAGCACATTTTATGACCAATTCATGCAAAACTCCATGTAATCCCAAGGGGTTCACATACTTTTTCTTGCAACTGTATATTATATGATGTGTTATATTAAATATTATATTACCACTTAGTGGTAACATGAAGCTTGTGTCAGAGTAGACTTCACCTTTTCTATTTTGATAAGAGGTGATACCTCTTTCCCCCTGAAAATAAGACTGGGTCTTATTTTCTTTTGGACCTCAAAATAAGAATTAGCGCTTATTTTTGGGAGGTTCTTTTATTTTTTTCACATGTATGGGAGGCCCACTTCTTCTTGCTTGTGGCAGAGCAGGAGGTCACATGATGTGCCAGTGCTGCTGTGAGGCAGCGGCTCTAAGTACCCTGCAGTGGCTTACCCCAGAGGCCCTGCAGCCAGGCCACCCATTTCCTGACACCTGCCTCATCTCGTAGCGACTCTGGGAGCTCTGTCCAGGACCCCACATGGCTGCCAGCCCACTTCTCCTTACTCATGGCCGCAATGGAGCAAGGACTGAGTGATGCATTAGTGTTGCGGTCACAAGGTGAGTCAGGGGTTAGGCATGGGTGGCCTGGCTGTGGGGGCCCTGAGGTAAGCTGGTGCAGGGTGCGTGGGGTAGCTCCATCCCCACCTCACCTTTGGCCATGGCTTAGCGAGCAATCAGATAGAATGGGTGGCCAGCTAGCTGCGCAGGCATTTAAGTAGGGCTTATTTGGGCAAGAGGGGAGGAGTACATAGGTAAAATATGCTAGGTCTTATTTTTGGGATAGATCTTATTTTGAGAAACAGGGTAGTACTCATTAATACATTGCTGAGAATAAACAATAGTTGATTGCAGTGATTTGGGATGGGGGAACAGAAGCCCGAAATGGGAAAATAATGCTGAATTTTGCAGTTTTGATCCGTTAAGAATTATATTACATTCAATTAATTGTGATTGAGATGGCCTATAAGCTTGTTCATTCTTTAATTCATTAATGCTAATTAATTTTTTTGAACATTTTCAGTGGCATCAGAAGTTTTTGAAGATGACACCTGCAGCAGCTTTGTATCTGAAGAAGACTCTGAAACTCAGTCTCTATCTAGTTTCAGTTCTGGTCCAACAAGCCCTTTTGATATACCTGCTCAGTTTCTTCCAATGACTCGACCTAAAAGCTTGGATTTATCTAGCCCCATATCACTATCTGAATTTGGGGTATTTCCTCTTTTAGGCCCTCGCAGTGAATGTAGTGGGGCATCCTCTCCTGAATGTGAAATTGAAAGAGGTAAGTTAGATTGATGAAGGCAAAGCTCAATACAAGACAGAGATAAGATAATGGCTAAGGACAAACAGTGCAGATGTGCATATACTTTGGGAACAGTATATGCTGGTTTGTTGCCATATTTCAAAAGGAAACAGTAGCTACAGTGAAAGCCAGAAAAGGGAACAAAATGATCTAGAAATTTTGAAGAAAGATGATAACTTTACCTGCATTTTGTAACATACAACTTCTCAGCCAGATCTGCACTAAAAATAATAAAGCCTTGTCCCAAAGGTTCTTTTTCAGGAGGCAACTGGGCTTTGTTTTTTCTTTGAAGATGTTTTGCTTCTCATCCAAGAAGCTTCTTCAGCTCTGACAGGATAATGGGGAATGGAAATATTTATACTGCTTGCAGACAGATGGTAAATTGCATCCTTTTAGAGGGTAGTTGAAGCACTTGGAGGCTTATCTGTGGCCTCAAGGTCATCTGAGTAGTATTCGTGGTTTCTGTAGTCTGCAATTTTTCTCTAGAAATTAATTCCTACTCCCACACCATTCAAAGGGTATTCATCCTAAATTGTATAGCTAAAAGTCTATAAAGATTCTCAGTCATCCAGGTCATGGTTGTCCCAGAGGTGCTTTAAAAAAAACCCCAGTTGCCTCCTTGGGACAACCATGACCTGAATGATTGAGAATCTCTACAGACTTAAAGCCTTGTAGTAAAATGTATGGTTTTGTGACCATCGAATGCAGTGGAATCAAGATTGATAGGATTTATAGTTTATTCCAAATTTTCCAAGTTTAGTGATTAATTAAATACCTTTTGGGGATTCAGAAGCACACATACTTTGTAAGCTGAATATGAATCCAACTCAAGTTATGATTATATTGTGGACTTTTACCCTTGTTTTATAGTCCAAAGCTGCAAAATCTTTCCATCTCATTTTCACAGGAGACAGGGCAGAAGGAGCTGAGAACAAGATACTTGACAGAGTGAACAAGAACAAGAGTGTAGGTAGCAGCTCTTCTTCCAGTGGCCCAGTGCCGGACAATCAGTTGAAGCAACTTTCCCTACAATGCCTGAAAGTCAAGGATGGGATTTGTGCAGACAAACAAATAGTACAAATTGGGTGAAGTAATATCCAGGGGCTAATGAGGAATTAATTTATACACAGATGTTTCCTGATTGTCAGAACCTTGTGCCAAAAACTAATATGTGCCAAATTTTTAAGCCTTTACTGCACAATAAAGGCTTACACAACTGTTGAGGGCTAAAGTATGTACATTGAAATATGTAACAGAAATCTTGGTCAGGACAGAAATTTTAAAGGACAGAAATACCAATCCTTAAGATATTTTGTAATAGTTTGGGAGAAGCAATAACTAATACGAGTCCTCTATGAAATTTAGGGCACTCTGGCACTCAGAGCAAAGCCAAGTTGGGAGGATTAGCTGATATCTTGTTTGTAATTTGAGTTGCTGTTTAATGCCGTAAAATTCCAGGATGCTAGCAGAATATCCTTTGAAATACTTTGTATTGTGTTTGGGTTACCAAAGGAAGCTGCTGCACGTAACAGAATTTAAGAATTCAGTCTTCCTATAGATTCATGAGGGTTGATACATTATACCTCAAAGGTAATTAAAATGTTAATTTAATTTAATCCCTTTAGCTTTTTACACAGCTGTGGGGAGGATATAGACAGGAAGATGTGTGTGTCTGTGTGTATACACACACATATAAAATGATGAAAACAAAATGGTCAGTTGAAAACATTAATGTAGGATACCACTTTGTTGTGAAGTACCAATCATCATAATCACAAAGCATAGATAGGAAGATTACCCCACATCCCATCAAGTAAAAAAGAGAAATGTGCATGAATGGAATAATTGCCATAGCATTGATATGGGGAACATTTTCTAGTATCTCTGCATTATTAAGTATAGCATTTCAGGAGTAGTTAAAAGAGTTAGAAGTTAGTATTCTTTAAGTAAACTATAAACAAGATAGAAAGGAAGCTGAAGCATGTAAGCAACAACTATTAGAGAACTGGAATTGATGCTAGTAAGAAATAGTTAAAAGCATAAAGTTGCTTTAGTAAACTAGTTAACTAGTAGTTAACATTTCTAAAAATTGGCCTAGGTCATATTTAATGAAGCATTACTGATAAGCAATAATCCTTTCAATATTTTTTTAAAATTTGGCTTAATTTTGTTATAGTTTGTCAATGGTATGTGTATATTCTTAAAACAAATGTAAAGATTATTTCACACTAAGTCTCCTCTGCCCTTTTTGTTTTCATGTGTAGAATGGTTATTTTTAATCTTTACAACTTCATTCTTCAAATATGTCTGTCTGTCTGTCTTCCTTCCATATATTTTTTTTGCAAGGATCTTTGCAAGGAACAATTGGAATGGTAAAAATAAAATGAGAACTAGAAATGTTAGTAGTAAGTCTCTGTCTGTGTATAGATACTACCTGTGATAAAATTCAAAGTTTAGAGTTTACCTTTATGAAAACTATGAGATACAAAATTAAACAGTTTTGTTTCATGGATGTTATGACAGTCAGTAATTTTTCTGTGATAAATTTTGACCTTGACACATTACCAGCAATTATCAACATTTTAGTTAAGGGAGAAGTGGCTATATTCTATGTTTGCTGATATCTGTTATAAAGACCATTAGGGTTACACTACAGAACATATTGTAAATTTTTATGCCCTTCCCATTTTATTTGCAGTGCATTGGCTGATACAGGCATTCTAAAAGTTTTTTATGGTAGAAAACTTCTAAAATGGCTCTATAAGCCAAAGCACTGCAAATAAAATGGGAAGGGCACAAAACATACAATAAGTTCTGTAGTGTAACCCTATTTCTATGGAGCCACTTGAGATAATTTCTGGTGCAGATAGCCGAAATGGTAGATCTTCTTCCTATTAAGGACAACATGGCTAGTAAGGGGCAGGGGGAGAGTTAATTCTAGGGCTTAAGTGTGCCTTCTCAATAATTGCTATGTCCTATAAGTAAATCATGTTGGCAGGCTAAGTTCAAATGAAAGGGAAAAGAATATTCAGTTTTTATACCATTCATAGATTTTCATAATCTGAAAATCTAGCTTGTGTGACTGATGTTGCTAGCAATAATGTAGAGCTTGACTCATAAACTTGGTTGCTAATAGTTTTGTTCTAGTCGATGAAGCATTCTGCACCACTATTTGCATGGCTTTGATGCTGGCATTTCCCCTAAATTTGTTATTCAGCTTCATAAGAAAGGCTGAGAACTGATTAGCGGTATGCCTGGTTATTTCATTTTGTCCAAATCAATTAAATCTTACTTTATGTATCTATGAAATATTAAGATAACCTTGTCATTTTTTACTGTGTGAGCACACTGGCACACATTAAAAATGAAATTCTGTTGCTTATTCTCACTATATGTACACTATAGAGAGTTATCATTTATATGTGTAATGGGCAGACAAAATGTATTTACATACATTCATAGGCAATTCAGAAGATGCATGAAAAATTGAAGTTCTGTGGAATAGTCCTAATTCATCCTTAAATCAATTATCGTGTTCTTTATTAGATTACTGACTTACAACTGAAGGTCTGTCTATATAACATTGCCATCTCATTAATTGCCTTAGAGAACTGGATCCATATATATTCTCCCCCCCAGAAGTGAGGCAGATCTTTGAAAAGGAGTAAAAGCATGGCTTTGTGCCCTTGTGTGGGGAACCTGCAGTCTTCCGTGCAGTCATGAAGTTGAATAGTGCCGTGGGAGTCCGCCCTTGGTAACTCTTAATCAACTTATAACATCCACAGTGCTGATTGGTTTAAAGTTCACTTCTAGGAAGCTGCATTCATTGCTAAGAAATTTCTTGCTTGGTGGATCATGACTGGTGTTTGGGCTGCTGAAGGGAAAAGGCTTGGCTGTGCTATAAAGTCCTATCTTGCAAATATCTTCAAAGATTTAAGGCTTTCTTCTATTGGAGATGCAAGGTTCTTAATAAAGTTAGCTAACCAAATTTGTGTTTCATTTTAATGTTTAAAAATATTGATCATTCCTAACTAAACTTAGATTTAAAACAAAGTTTATATTGGAAACAGTTTGATTTAATCTTTCTGTCCAATCAGAAGACTAATGCACAGAAAGTTTACTTACGTTTTAGGGACTCAAGGGAAAGCTCTGAAAAATGATCTTATTCTTTTGCATAGATAAAATCAAGCTAAGAATAATTAATCAGATATACCAGCATACTATCATTGAAATATACAACAAAAAGACCTTGACTTTCTGGTTTACTTCACAGAATTACACCGGTTTCACCTGTTTTATAAATTTAAGAAGCCAAATGGGCTCTTAGTTTGAGCAGTACCAGGGCCTAGAGGTAAAGAGGCTCAGCTTCCACTTGGAAGACTGAGAGTTCAATCCTAGGCAGCGGCAGATGTTTCTCTATCAGGACAGAGAAAATATCTCCTGTAAACTGTACATTGGTGTCAGGAAGGGCATATGGCCAGTATGCGCCCAGGTCTACTCCTTTGCCCCAACGCCACCCTGAAACAAGGGATTAAAAGAGGAAAAAATGGGCTAGCTTTCTGTAATCCCATCCATCCAACCATTCACAGAGTTATATATTTCTCTGTGAACTCTACACTTGTAACAAGTACTGTTGATGGGGTATAAGACTCATTATTTCCTGACGTGCTGGGGAAATTGGCCGTAATAGCAAGAGTTCAAGTGTTTGTGTAGTTTTAATACAATTGAATTTCTGGTGTGAAAGCATATTGGAGGATTTTATAATAGCTCATGAAAGAAAGTTGGAGTTGAATTTTAGTCTAAGGATACAGCTTTTAACTCAAAGAAATGTATCAGTCATGCCCCATACTTTGACAAATATGTATGATAAATCAAGAACCAAGATCTATAAAGCATACTATTCTAACAACAGAGTTATAGATTCTTATATTCAATCCTTTCAACCCTTGTATGATGATAGCAGTGACCACCAAGCAGTGATATATAAGCATCAATTTTACTCCATCCTCAGATAAATCAGCTGATACTGTACTCAAAAAGGCAGTAGGAAAAATGGCTATTTTTCTCCAGGTCAATTATCCCATATTAAGCAGATAGAATTGACATTAGATTTTCACTGGTGTAGGTATGCTGGTCTTGTTGTATTCGGGTCTTTTCCCATGTAATATTGAGATTGTCTTGGCAACGTTTCGGCGAAGTCCCACACCATCTTCAGGCTGGTGTTTTCGGCTTCGTGCTTGTGCAAGTAAGGCGTGGTCGGAGGGCTGTTGTCTTTCTCTAAATCTTGGTGGGGTGTGTGGAGTGCTGGCTTTGTTGCTGTAAGTTGGTTGATTGGGTGTGTAGTTGCATCCTGATTGGTAGATGGAGTTGATGTTTGTAGATTGGTTGGCTGTTTTGTATCATCCTGTGTGGGTGAGGTGCTGGCTGTGTGTCCATTGTTCTTTTGTGTTGTAAAGACCTGGGTGGTGGGTGGGGTTCATTTGTTGACTAGAGCTGGTTTCCAGATGTCTGGTAGGTGGGAGGTATCATCACGTTTGGGGTGTTTCTCTATTTTGATGGCTTCCATAATTATTCTCTTGTTGAAGTGTTCTGTTTTGGAGATTAATTTGGTTCCTTCAAAATCAATTTCATGTCCTGTTGCTTTAAGGTGCTGTAAAAAGGAGGAAGTTTTTTCTTTTTTTCTGACTGCGTTCTTATGTTCTGCGATGCATGTATTTATTCTCCTATTAGTTTGTCCAATGTATGTGGCAGGACAGATTTTGCATGGTATTTCGTAGACTCCTTGGTTTTCTAGCTGGATTCTTTGGGGTTTCCTAAGATGTTGGCTATTTTTTGGTCAGTGCTGAAGGCTATCTTGATATTGTGCTTGTGGAGAATTTTGCTGATTTTATCTGTGGTGCCTTTGATGTAAGGGAGGAGGGCGATGCAGTTATCCTGTTCTGTGTCTCAGTTCTGGGGGGAGTCTCTCTTTGGATTAGGTTGGTAAGTTGATTTTGAAGGAACCAAATTAATCTCCAAAACTGAACACTTCAACAAGAGAATAACTATGGAAGCCATTGAAATAGAGAAACACCTCCACAACATGAATAAGCGTGATGATATCTCCCGCCTACCAGACATCTGGAAATCAGCCCTAGTCAACAAACGAACCCCACCCACCACCCAGGCTGTTACAATACAAAACAACAACGGACATACAGCCAGCACCAATCAGCACCAATCTACCAATCATGATACAACTACACAGCCAATCAATCCACTTACAGAAACAAAGCCAGCACTCCACAACACACACCAAGATTTATAGAAAGACAGCAGCTCCGACCGCGCTTTACTCACACAAACACGAAGCCGAAAACACTAGCCTGAAGATGGCGAGTGAGACCTCGCTGAAATGTTGCCAAGACAATCTCAATCTTACATGGGAAAAGACCCGAATACAAGACCAGCATACGTATACCTGTGAAAATCTATGAAAACATATGTCTGTGTATGTCTGTGCGTGCACACGCCAATTTTGTATAAACAAAGCCATGCAAAATTAAATATCAGGGTATGTGAGCAAATCTTTTTTCCTTGCCTCAACTTTCCCACATCACAAATAACAGAAATCCATGTTTTCCATTGTTTTGCAAACCATAAAGATTAGGTAGCTCTAATTTTGAGCGCAATTCTTCTTTTGACAGTCTACATTACTTTTCCATACCCCATATAAACATTTTTTCAGTAGGTTTTTAGATAGTTCTTCAGTGTGACAGCTATACTTTGCCATTTTTCTTAAAAATGGTTTTGCAGGCAACTTCATTGCAGCTGTGATATTTTAAGAGGGATAGCAGTATTGAAGTCCAAGAAAAATGGTCCTTCTTGTT